>NC_056751.1:834870665-834913165 GCF_019279795.1 Protopterus annectens
AGACTATTAAGTCTAGGATAGCAAGTGTACCTCTTTGGCAGAGAGTAAAGACATGCCGGATTTACTGAATTCAGCCAGTCTGGTCAATAAGCATTCTTTGCATTGTGGTTTTGATATTCTTGAAGCCTCCAGCAGGGCTACGGCCACTGGATCTGTTATTAGAAGGCACACTTGGCTCAGAGAACAGCCTCTTCCAGAACCTGTCAAGGCTAAGCTTTTGGATGTACCTTTGCATACAGACGGTCTTTTTGGCAGCAAAGCAGAGGAAGTACTGAAGAAGATGGAGGATAAGGCCAAGTCCATGCAAATTGTTAAGAATTTTGTGCAAGTTCCACCCCCTCGCTTTAGCAGGAATTACCCTTCCAAGAGTTGAACCTTTCCTGATACCAGCAGACAGAACCATTCCAGGACTAGAGGTTACAAATATTCTAGGGGGCAGGGAGCTACCTCTCAAAGGTCTAGGTGTTGGCAGGCTTCCACTTCTAAAGGGGGAAGCTCCAAGCCTGCATTTCAGTCAAAACACTCTCAATGACTTTTTACAACTTCTGCCTGTTCTAGCTTTCCGGGAGAGTTCTTTAGGGGGAAGATTGGCCTTTTTGCAGATGTCTGGGCCACTATCTCAGACAAATGGGTGCTCAGAACAGTGTCCCTAGGGCACAAGTTTTCTTTCCGCACATTTCCAGCTCCCAAGGGATTCCCGAACGTTCCTCCAAACCAAAGGGCAGAAGTAGAAAAACAAATTGTCTTTGTCTCATCTGGGAGGAATAGAATCAGTCCTTGCTTAGCAGGTAAGTTGTTGTTGTTCTTCTTTTGGCTTTTCCTGGTTAGGGTCTGCTAATGATTGACAGTAAATTTTTTTTTTTACGGGTGCCAAGGTACCAGCTCATTGCCCAACCTTCAACAAAGGCATGCCCATTCTACGCATGTCTTTCGAACGCCACTCGACCGCGGGGAGGACATGCAGACTACACACAGAAGGCAGTCCAGCTGAGAATCTAACGGGAGAACCTCTTGCTGTGAGGCAACAATGCTACCGCTGCACCACTGCTGCTTCCCTGCTCAGTAGGTAGGTCAGGGCTTTTATTCCAGGCTTTTTCTAGTTCCAAAAAAAAGAAGGCACCTGACGTACTATCCTGAATCTTTCCATTCTGAACTCTTTTCTATGCTCACTCTACATCAGTTGCTACCACTTCTAGAATAGGATTCCTGGCTGGTAACCTTGGATCTCAAAGAGGCTTATCTTCACATTCCTGTCAGCGAAAGTTGCAGGCAATACCTTTGTTTCAGAGTGGGCGAGCAACATTACCAATTCTCTGCGCTGCAGTTTGGCTTATCTACTGCTCCCAGAGTCTTCACAAAGTGCCTGGCCCCAGTCATTGCTTTTTGCAGGCAGAAGAAAATTCAGATTTACCCATACTTGGACGACTGTCTGATTCAAGCAAGTTCTCAGGAGCAGCTATTAAAGGATCTGGAATTTGTAAAGACTCTTCTCTCTTCCCTGGATTACAATGTGGAAAAATCGAAAATGGTGCCATCCAAGGAGATAACATTCCTGGGAGCGAGTCTGAACACAGCCGCCCAGATGATATATCTCACCCAGGAGAAGCAGACAACTCTTTCAGTTTACTTCAAGGACTTGGCAAGCCTGTCCCAGCTCCTTGCAAGGAAGTACCTGCAAGCTCTGGGATTCATGGCATCTTCTATTCTCATGATTTCATATGCAAGACTGCATATGAGGAAATTGCAGTGGTACTTCAAGAACATTTGGTGTCAACACTCAGAGGACATGGATATGATGATTCCTCTGCTTCCATCCCTGCAGACGGAGTTTCAATGGTGGGCAACAGCCTGTCTACAAAACAAAAGCATGCCTTTTCGGACACCTCTTGCCACTCAAGTTCTGACTACAGATGCATCGGACTACGCCTGGGAAGCACACCTGGATGCAGATGCATACAGGGACGTTGGAACGCCCAGCAGCTGCATCTGCACATAAATCTAAAAGAGTTGATTGCAGTTCAGCAGGCCTTACTGGCTTTCAAGCATCGTCTTTCTCCAGGGACCCTAGTTGTCAGGACAGACAACACTACGGTCATGTGGTACATCAACAAGCAGGGAGGGACTCACTCTTACCCCCTGTGAAGGCAAAGCATGAATCTTTGGTCCATGGCAGCATCCCTGGACCTGCATCTTCTAGCTCAGTTTCTTCCAGGAAGGCTCAATGTTTTGGCAGACTAGTTGAGCAGGCAAACCCCAGATCCTCACGAGTGGCAGCTGAACAGAGCAGTCTTTTACAGCATCATTCAACATTGGGGCACTCCTCAGGTGGATTTTTTCTCCTCTCCAGACAACTGTCTGATACCTCTCTTTTGCACCAGACAGCAGCACAGCAGAGCCTGGAAAGTGGATGCTCTGTCCTTCCCCTGGACGTTGCTATCAGTGTATGCCTTCCCTCCTCTTCCTCTTCTTCCCAGAGTATTAGAGAAGATCAGGGATAAATGTCCATGGACTATTCTCATAGCTCCGGACTGGCCCAGACAGCATTGGTATCCGCTGCTTCGCAGTCTCTCCCATCTTCCTCCTTGGCATCTTCCTCTGAAGCCAGATCTTTTGGTTCAGGAAAGGGGAAACATTCTACATCCTCATCTTTAGTCTCTCCATTTTGCAGCATGGCTCATTGTATGACTCCTTCCCTTTTTTCCTCCCTTTCCCAACAGGTGGTTGACGTGCTGAGGGAGGCCAGGAGGCCTGGCATTAGGAAATCCTATGCTGGCAAATGGGGAAAGGTTCTCTCAATGGATGCAGGCTAGAGAGGAGTCTGCTTCTCAACCTATACTTCCTCTGATCCTGGAATACCTGGCTGATTTGCTTCAGGGTGGTCTTTTTCCTCTATCAAGATCCATGCTTCAGCCATCTCTGCTCATTGTTCTCTTGAACAGCCCATTTCCTCTCTTCCCCTGATGAGAATGTTTCACAGAGGTGCTTGCAATCTAAAACCTCCCAAAAGAGCACCTACTCCAGCCTGGGATCTTAATTTTGTTCTGGAGAAACTCACTCTTCCTCCTTTTGAAACAGCTGCCACTACAGATTTAAAGTTTCTCTCTTGGAAGACCTCCTTCCTCTTGGCTATAACTTCAGCAAGGAGGGTTTCAGAGCTGCAAGCTTTGGCCGTGGAGCCTTTTCTTATTTTCCATGCAGATAGTCTCTCTGAGGACTATTCCCTCCTTTAATAAGGTGGTTTCCAGCACGACTCTTAATCAGTCCATACACCTTCCTACTTTATTTCCTAACCCTTGCAATAGAGGTAAAAGGATCCTACATTCTCTTGATGTGCACAGACAGCTCAGGTTCTACCTGGACAGGACTAAAGACCTTCGGAAGTCAGCACAGTTATTGTTCAGTTTTGCCCTTGGAGCCCAGGGCAAGGCTATTTCTAAGCAGACCATTTCTAAATGGATTACACACTACATTACTTTTTGTTATTCTTTTCATGGCAAAGCTCTGCCTCTAGGGGTTAGGACCCACTCTACTAGGGCAGCTTCCACTTTGGCAGCCTTTCTAAGGGGTGCCCGTACTAAGAACATTTTGGAGGCTGCCACATGGTCTTCTGTTCATATTTTAACAAAACATTATAACTTGCCTCTGTTTTCCAGAGCCAGGGCAGGGTTTGCCACTGCGGTGTTGCAGGGTATTATCTCCAACCCTTGATGCTGTTGGTTCCTCCCCCATTTTTTCTGTAGGCTTTGGTAATCAACCCATTTGTTAGGACTGCAGCAATGAAACACTAACATAGTACAGTTGTGTACACTTACCATAAATGTAGATGTTCGAGTGTATTCACTGTTGCAGCCCTGGTTTCCCTCCCTCCTTCCCCCTTTTTGTGGTCCTCTCCTATTCTTTTTTCCTGAGGTACAGGCTTAATTTGTTATTGGTTTTTGATTTAAGCCTTACTTTCTGGAAGCTCCTGACTGTTATGGCAAGAAAGACTGAGGAAGTGATGTCGGCTGCCTCTTTTTGTATTGGACGCCCTGACGTCCTTTACAACCGATGGCAACCGAATTAATTTTTACTTACCTTTGGTATTCTGGCCAACTGAGGGCTACCGGGAGCCGGGTAACCCATTTGTTAGAACTGCAACAGTGAATACACTTGAACATCTACATTTATGGTAAGTATACACAGCTGTACTTTTGGTATATACCTAACTAGACACATCCAACAATTAAAATGTCCACAGAGGTTCCTCACTAAAAGAATATGGGGGGTGTAAGTAACATGTCTTATGTAAACTGCCTCAAAGGCCCTATCCCTGTATTCTGTCTCCTACAGGCTATTGAGGGGAGATTTATGCCTGGTGTACAAGGCATTGTCAGACCTCACCCTGATGGGCCTCCTGCATGTCCACAAAACAAACAGCACCAAAGTTACCCATTCTAGAGACTTAAACCTTGTTTATAATAAAAGTAGGATCTGCTGGAGAGATGGGTATGTGTCCCAGAATCTACCCCTTCTGTGGAACAAGCTCCCCATCAATGTGAAACAGAGTTCTTTTCTAACCCAGTTCAAGTGCAACTTGGACAGTTGGATGAATAGGAAGCTCATCACTGATTTGGCACCTGTGTCTCTAATGGGCACAGGCAGCATATAAATTATTCCTTTCCCAGGCCTCTGCTTGTGAATGTTTCACCTCCCAGGCCCCTGCTTAGACTTATCTAGAGTACCAGAACTTGTCAGAGATTTGGGATGTGTGGCTTAAGCTTAAAAGTGCTCCTGTGGTTATTAGACTAATACACATCTATGAACCTGTGTGAGCTAAACAATCACAGATAACGTGCCTGCCTTCTGGTCCTTGGTTGCTTTCCAAAGAGTAACACCAGAGGGAACCATGAGAAAGTGATGAGTGGCTTGAGGAACAACAGATGGCTACAGCAGATTTGCCCATCAGCGGCTGAGGGGAAGGGGGAGGCTTAGGCCAAGACAGAAGCCTTCTGAATACATTTTCTCTTCTTGTGGCTTGGGGAGGGAAGATTTGAGTTACTGGGACCCAGGTCCATGTCCTAGCTGTAGAGGGTGTCTAACAAGCAGCTAAGGTGATCTTTGAAAAGACACACTTACCTCCTACAAATATTTTATCTTCTAGGGTAAAAGGATTTAGTGATAACGACCAACCCCCCCCAATCCTTAACAACACTTTTTGACAGAAAAATAAGTTTTCCTCAAAGAAAAACCGTCAACTGCAAGGGGGAATCTCCAGAGGGACTCGGGACCATTGGTCTACTGAAAAAAGGTGTCTGATAAACAGCTAGTAAAGCCATGAAAACACTGCCTTTCTTCCTGACGGAGAAGTTTAGCTGTGGGATAAATTTTTTTTTTAGTTACAACCACCAAACACACTAGCTCCAGTTTGAGGGGCACTTTTTGGTAAAAAAGTAACACTTTTCTTCAGAAAAAGTGATAAAGAAATCCCCACAGGATCCCAGGACCATCCGTCTATTGAAAAAAGGTGACTGACAAGTAGGTAGTGGATCTTTGGAGAATTGGTGATGTAACCTGACTGGAAAAGTAAATTTTGCGGAAAAATAATGACAGTCCCAAAGTCAGAATTCCTAGCCCCTTGCCCTAGCCACAGGTTTTCACAAAAAAGTAAAACGTTTTCTGACAAGAATGAAATATTTGACATTTCCCACAGATAATCGTGAGAAATGAAAGACTGGAAGTAAATTCTTTGTGACAATGGCTGAAAACACTAGTTCTATCGTCTAGTCAGTACATTTGGCATAAAGCGAGTGGAAGGTATTCCTCAATGGGGTACTTGCCTATCTAGCCTTGGTGAAGAGGTAGCAGAGTGTTAATCACCCAAAGCCAGAAGTGAAGAGTGCAGTTCAGCAGTCAAGTTCTGGAGTTTTGTCACCTTAGCCACTGATTTTTATATTGCTTTCCTTGAGCTGTACAGTAGCTAGGGTGTGGGAGGTGCCGTAAAGCTTTGGAAGCTGACCCACTGTTCCAGTCCTTGGCTGGATACATCCCATATAACTTAGGCTAAGGCACCCTTGATCTTAATGATGAACATCAACATGTGATACTGTTGGTAACTCCCTAACCTCTAAACTGCTGCTTGTGGAGTACTGTCTTTATCATGCCAAAGTACTAAAAATAAAGTCCTATTTTTTCTCTTTGCCTTAACTTCCAAGGTGGTATTACACTAACCACACCTTCTTTTGGCCAATCTGCATCTGGAAAAGCATTCTCTAGACCTGAGCCAGCAGCCTAGAACCTGCTACCTTTAGAAATCCGAAATAAGCAAAGCTGTTTCACTTGACCCACTGATTAACATACTTCAGGAACACACTTCAGGAACAGTGGAATCCTAAGACGAAGCTGTAAGATGTGTGAAATACATCTGTCAGTTACCACTTACGTAATATATAAAGTTCTGTATACTATGCATTAGGTATTGTGTACTCTTTTATCACAGGCTTGCTGTACTTTTGCAACTCTTCCTTTAAACCTTTCCCTTTCCTTTCAGTTTCACTTTTCCATTGTATATTTTTTTGATATTATTTTTCTTTTCTGTGTGGTATTATGGCCTTCTACTTTGTTCCCTGCATCCATCGTCTGGTCTACCTGCTACTCCTGTGCCCTTAGGACTTTCTGTGATGTACCTGGGGATGATGAGGATCCTAAGGGTGTCCTGTTTGTCTAATAGTGTCCATTTAGCTAGGGATATTTACTTGAAATGTCCTACCCAGTTATTCTCCCCTCTTAATGAATGTTCTGTGGTTTCGTTTTGGGGTGGTGTGCAGTGGGGCTGGGCGGTATATCGCTCCAACTCTTCAGTAGCTCAGCTATGTACACCATCCTTTTCCCTCTTCAGACTGCACTCCCCCATCATGATGTCACCAGCTTCCACCAGGGATCACCATAAGGAATGGCCACGGAACCACCCATCCCTCTATGCAAATCTGTCAGTTGCCCAAGCCACTAACTAATCCTGGGTCATGTGAGTTGTAGCCCAGAATTTTTCCTTTTACAACACTGGCGTGGACTTACAAGTGTAATGGAAAATTGTTACATTACTGTGTGAACTGTAGATTCTTTGCGCTGATGTTAAAAAAACAAAAAACAAAACGTTATTGTATTCATGCAATTCAGTTACTGCAATATTGTCTTTGTCCTTTTTGCTTAGGTTGGTGCTGAAAAAGGTCTTGCACCTTTCTACCTACCAATTTGTAATAAATTAACAGACTATCCTATTAAGTCTTTTTACCTGTCCCTGTCAAAGTATTTTGCTCTTATGAAACTTTTGGTACAGTCTGCCTGTGCTCCCTGAGAAGTTACTGTAATTGTGATACCCATGTGAGGTGACACCATCAGTCCTTAGTTTGAGGAGGAGATAAATATACCCTTATGAGAGGCACTTTATTGAGATATATTTTATTTAGCCATTTTGCCTGTAAAACTGCTGTCCTTGACACTGTAATAATGCCCAAATTCAAAATAGTAGTTACTTTGAACCAGTTGAGTAAGCTTGATTGGCTGTCTTTGCTTTGGTAATGCTTTTTTTCTTATGACAATCTCTTATCTTATACAGTCAGTTTTACAAGTAACCTCTGAAGGTGGACTTGTTTGAATCACCATACACTTCATTCTCTCCATATTGTAAGTCAGAATTCAACATTTTTCTTACCCTCTGAAGGGAACAATTTTAGCTATTTTTTGCACATTAATTCTAGGAGGATTCTCTGGCATATTGGTTGGACTTAAGTTACTTCTGGATGATATGTGCTGTGGTTTTATTATCGAATGTTTTTGTAGGCAAGCCAAAACAGAATGTTGACCTCTACCGTTCTGATTTCAAATTGTGCTAGTTTGCATTTCTTCTGCATGAAGAAAAACATTGTCTAGTGAAGGTGAAGCATGTGGGGTTTGTGACTCATTTATATGCTGTAGTTCCATGATACTTCAGCTAATGTGGACTCATCTTTTATGTGAGAGCAGCACTGATTTTTGGTAATGGCCAGAGTGCTTCTGACCATAAGTCCAAGTTAAGCACAAAAGATATTACAATAGAGAGTATATTATCCGAACTAATTGGGACCTAGGGTAGTTTGGATAATCAAACATGTAGTAGAACTGGATAAAAAACTTCTAAAATCTTGATGTGCATCGTGTTACCCTGCTGCAGTCATCACACTTGGGTTATCCTGTCGTCAGGCGGTCCAGCAGTCGGCCTGAATTCCAAAGTCTTGGTCCGGCGTCGGTTGCTGTCGCTTCTTCCCTGACGTCAGTGCGCCAGGGGTATATAAGAGGCATCCGACGCCATTTTCTCCAGTCTTTCTTGCCGTGCGGTGCCTGAAGCAGAAGCAGTTCGCAAGTGCCGGTCGGCCGACACCTGAGATTTTCGAATTGAATTTCAGTCCGAAGTCTTCAAAGCTAAGTACCCCGTTGGGGAACCTTTTCTTGCCTCAGTCCAATGTCAGAAAAAGTTAACAGTTGCATTTCTTGTGGGAAACAAATACCTCATAAGGACTTTCTTTCTTATTGTATACCTTGCCTAGGCCCAGTCCACGATGTCACTGGTTGTTGGTTTTGTGCTAGGTTCAATAAGCGAACTATAAAGCGACGCTTTGATTTCGCACGACACCACTTCGGTAGGAAATTTAATTATGCTATGCCGTCGGAGCAACCGACTACTGGCGTGCATAAAAAAACGCAAAGATAAAGACAGGCAGCCTAGATCCAAGCCAGACTCCGAGGCCTCGGCTGGGCTGGTCGCTGGTTCTTCGGTTTTCAGTGAGGCACCTACGCAGCCCCTGACGACCGCAGAATTGGAAACCCAGACCGCTTCGGATTCTCAAGCAGAGAGTTCTAGGCCGACGCAGCCATTTTCTTTAAGCCCTACCGACGACATTGCAGAAGGAGAGGCCGGTGCTGTGGAAACACCTTCGGTTTCAGAAGGTGTCTTCAGACCGACTACTCTCACCATAAAATCTTATGCTAAGCTTAAGACTCCTCTAAAACCAAAAAAGACTGCACTTCAGTCTCCAGTTCAAGGCCCCATGCCCAAGAAACAGATGTTTAAAATGGCTGAAGATTTGATTTCTTTAATCAGGGGTTCCCAACCCCCCGACAAAAGGCCTAGACAAGAGGAGGATTATGCCTCCTCTGATCAAGTGTCTTATTTCCTCAGGCTCCTCTGAGGAGCAGGATTACTCCTTTCTCCCTTATGAAGATTCTGATGCTGAAGATTCCATTCCCTAAGCCTCTCTCCCTGAAGACTGTTCCTTTGGGGAAACCTTACATACCATGAGGGAACATTTCCACTGGGAAGGCCAGGACTACTCCGACTCAAAGAAAAGGCTCCGAGAGTTTATTTTACTCCCCCAGCACAGACCACTTGCTATCCCTCCAGTTTTAGACATTGTGGATGATGTTTACTTAGAATCTAGTCTAAGTCCAGATTCTCTGCCTCCTGCTCCAGCCAAACCAGATAGATATTATAGAGTGCCTGGCTCACAAATTCCTTTACAAAAGCCCTGTTGCTGACCCAGAGACAATCTCCAGGGTCCCAAAGGCCTAAGGCTTCTATGGCTAAAAATCCTGTACCCTCTGAAAGGGACTCCAGAGCACTAGATAGGTGGAGGAAGAAGGTTTACACCTCAGCTACTTTAGCTATGAGAGCACTAAATTGTCAATTTCACATGCTTAAATACCAGCAATTCCTAATGTCTCAAATAAAACAAAAGATGAGCACGCACCCTCAACAGTCTGAATTCAAGGAAATGCAGGATCTGTTGCATGCAGCTGAACAGGTGGGCAAACATACTTTACAATGTGGATTTGATTCCTTGGAAGCTTCCTGTAGAGCAGCTGTTACTGGGTCTGTTATACGTAGGCATGCTTGGTTAAAGGAACAAACTCTGCCTGATTATGTTAAAGCAAAGTTACTAGATGCACCCTTACAGCAGGATGTCTTATTTGGGGTTAAAGCAGAAGAGGTTTTAAAGAAAATGGAGGATAAGGCAAAATCTATGTAGACGGTCAAAGATTTCTTACAGGTACAACCCCCACGCTTCAGCAGAAATTGGCCTACAAATAATTGGTCCTTTCCAGCTTCTGACAGACCACAGAGGGGTAAATACAGGCGCCCAAGGGGCAGAGAACAAGCACAAATCCCTTACAAACCTCGCCAATGGGGCACTGCAACACAGGAGGGAGGAGAAGACAAGTCCCAAACTGCTAGAAGGCAAACACAATGACTTAAAACTCAAACTGCCGAGCAAAACTCTCTTGGCAGCTCCCTTGGGAGGAAAATTAGCATTTTTTACAGACAACTGGCACATCGTCACAATGGACAAATGGATCCTAGACATTATCTCACAAGGATACAGATTCCATTTCCACACCTTGCCAAGGATAAAAGGAATGCCAAACCTGCCACAAAATCAATGGGCAGAGGCACAAAAACAAATTACAGCTCTCATGGACATGAGAGCCATTCAACTGGTACCTACACAGGAGCAAGGCCAAGGATTTTACTCGAGGCTCTTTCTAGTCCCCAGAAAGGACAGTGCTTGGAGACCCATTCTGGACCTTTCAATTCTAAACACCTTCTTGCAAGTACCCAAATTCAAGATGCTAACACTACAGCAGCTTCTTCCCATGTTGGGCAAGAAAGCTTGGCTAGTAACGTTGGACCTCAAGGAGGCATACCTGCATGTCCCTATCAGACAAAATTGTAGAAGATACCTCCATTTCATTGCAGGTTCAACCCATTACCAATTCTCTGCACTGACCTTTGGCTTATCTACTGCACCCAAGGTCTTCACAAAATGTCTGGCACCAGTAATTGCATACTGCAGACAAAGAGGAATTCAGATATACCCATACCTGGACGACTGCCTCATCCAAGCAGAAAGCAAAGACATTCTCTTGCAACATCTGACTTTTGTAAAACACCTTCTAAGTTGCCTAGGGTACACAGTAAACGAAAAGAAATCAAAACTAGTGCCCTCTCAAAATATGACATTCCTGGGTGCCAGCTTGAATACAATGGCCCAGATGGCTTATCTGACGCCAGACAAACAACTACAACTAACTCAATACTTCAAAACAATGGCAACAAAGACCCAACTCCCTGCAAGAAAAATTCTACAGGCCTTGGGCTTCATGGCATCTTGCATACTACTAATATCATTTGCAAAACTGCATATGAGGAAATTACAATGGTACCTAAAAAGCGTATGGACTCAACACAGCCACAGCATGGAAACAATGATACCTCTCATTCCCTGCCTTCAACAGGAGTTTCTATGGTGGTCACAGGCATGTCACCTCAACAAGGGTCAGCCTTTCACCTTGCCCCCAGCCAGGCAAACTATGACAACAGATGCATCGGACTATGCCTGGGGGGCACACATGGCAGGACGGTGCGTTCAAGACATATGGACTGCAGATCAAAGGAATCTGCACATCAAAAAGAAATGCTAGCTGTACAGAATGCCCTGACAGCCTTCAAGGACCTCTTACATCCAGGACAGCTTATAATAAGGACAGACAACATCACAGTAATGTGGTATATAAACAAGGTGGTACACACTCCTACCCTCTATGCAGGCAAGCAATGACCTTGTGGAACAAAGCACTGGCTTACCAAGTTCATTTACAAGCTCAATTCCTGCCAGGAAAAAAGAACACATTGGCAGACGACCTAAGCAGAAACATCATGGATCCTCACAAGTGGAAACTGGATCCACAAGTATTTGCAATGATAACTCAAAAATGGGGGCGCCCAGACATAGACCTGTTTGCCAACCCCCAAAACTATAAGCTATCAAAATTTTGCACAAGGACATTCCACCATCAAGCTTGGAAAGTGGACGCACTCTCATTCAGTTGGAAAATGCTGACAGTATATGCCTTTCCTCCATTGCCCCTTCTTACAAAGGTGCTGCTGAAAGTCAGGATGGAGAGACCCCGAATGATACTCATTGCCCCAGACTTGCCACGCCAGCACTGGTACCCACTGTTAAGGAACATGGCCCAGGGCCCACCATGGATGTTACCACAAATTCCTCATCTGCTCACACAGCAAGGCAGTCAGATTCTATACAGCCAGCTCAAAACCTTACATTTGGCTGCATGGCAAATCACCTATGCAACCAGCCAGCTCCTCTTTCACAAGCTGTTATGGATGTTATTCTGGAGGCCAGGAGGCCCAGCACCAGGAAAGCCTACTCAGACAAATGGAAAAGATTTTGCGCCTGGAACCAAGCTAAAGGCCAAAATACCCTTCAGCCGGACATACCTCAGATTCTACAATATTTAACTGAGATGTTACACAAAGGACTTTCTTTTTCATCTATTAAAATCCACGCCTCGGCTATTTTAGCTCACTACAACACGGGTCCTCCCTTATTTTCACATCCACTGCTAAGGCAGTATCTCAGAGGGGCCAAAAACATTAGGCCTCCCAGGAGAGCGCCAACACCAACTTGGGACCTCAATTTTGTTCTGGAAAAACTTACGCTACTACCTTTTGAGCCCGCTTTCTCAGCTGACTTAAAGTTTATATCATGGAAGACTGCCCTGCTGCTAGCAATTACTTCAGCCAGAAGAGTCTCAGAGCTACAGGCACTAATGGCAGTAGAGCCTTTCCTCATTTTTCATCAAGACAGAGTTTCTCTACGAACTAACCCATCCTTTATGCCAAAGGTGGTATCCAGTGTGGCTCTAAATCAAACCATCCATTTACCCACCTTCTTTCCAAATCCACAGAACAAAGAAGAAAGACTCCTGCATTCCTTGGACATTCACAGGCAACTACGTTACTACTTGGATAAAACTAAGGTTTTCAGAAAATCTGACCAACTTTTTGTATCCTATGCTACAGCATCACAAGGAAAGGCTATCTCAAAACAGACCATTTCCAACTGGATAGGACATTGCATACATTTTTGCTACACCCATCATGGAAAACCATTTCCTGCTAGCATAAGGCCCCACTCCACCAGGGCAGTAGCTACCTCTACAGCCTTCCTCAGGGGGGTGCCAACCAAGGATATTCTGGAAGCTGCAAACACTATAACTTACCACTTTACTCTAAGACTAGAGCTGGCTTTGCCACTGCAGTTTTGCAGGGCCTTCTAGCCTCATCTAACCCTGTTTGACTCCACCTCCCATCCTTAGCTTTGGGATTCTACCCAAGTGTGATGACTGCAGCAGGGTAACACCATGAACATAGTACAGTTTTGTACCTACCATAAATGTAGATGTTCAAGTGTATACCCTGCTGCAGTCCAGATTACCCTCCCTGCATCCCCTCTGACCCAACTAAAACCTTTCAATACCTTAAAAATCTGGTACAACCTTTGTGGTGTATTTGCTTATAGCTGGAGGGATGTTTTGTTTGTGCTAAACTTTTATTATTGGTACTATCAACTGACCACCTTTTGGGGGGGCACCTGACATCTGGGGCAAGAAAAACTGAAGAAAATGGCGTCGGATGCCTCTTATATACCCCTGTCACACTGACGTCAGGGAAGAAGCGACAGCAACCGATGCCGGACCAAGATTTTGGAATTCAGACCGACTGCGGGACCGCCTGATGACAGGATAACCCAAGTGTGATGACTGCAGCAGAGTATACACTCGAACATCTACATTTATGGTAGGTACAAAACTGTACTTTTTATCTGCAAGCAGGACTACACTTTACAGCCTGAATGATTCAGCGATTCCGGGGGACAATAAAGAATATTTTTCACACACGAGCTGGCTACAAGCTCAAAAAACTTGCTCAAGTGAATACGTATAGTGTTTACATATTCAGACTTCATGATTTTTCCTACCAAAAAACTTGAGAAGGCTGGTTCAGCTAATTGTTGATGTTCATCGTGTTACACTGCTGCAGTCATCACTCTTGGGTTATCCTGCCGTCAGGCGGTCCCGCAGTCGGCCCAAGTTTCAAAGTCTTGGTCCGGCATCGGTTGCTGTCACCTCTTCCCTGACGTCAGTGCGCCAGGGTATATAAGATGCATCTGAAGACATTTTCTTCAGTCTTTCTTGCCGCGTGGTGCCCGAAGCAGAAGCAGTTCGCAAGTGCCGGTCGGCCGACTCCTGAGATTTTCAAATCGAATATCAGACCGAAGTCTTCATAAAGCTAAGTACCCCTTTGGGGAACCTTTTCTTGCCTCAGTCCGATGTCAGAAAAAGTTAACAATTGCATTTCTTGTGGGAAGCAAATACCTCATAAGGACTTTCATTCTTTTTGTATTCCTTGTCTAGGCCCAGACCACGATGTCACAGGTTGTCGGTTTTGTGCTAGGTTTAATAAACGAACTATTAAATGTCGGTTTGATTTTGCCCGACATTATTTTGGTAGGAAATTTAATTATACCATGCTGTCGGAGCAACCGACGACTGGAATGCATAAAAAACGCAAAGATAAGGACAGGCAGCCGAAATCCAAATTGGATTCCGAGGCCTCTGCTAGGCCAGTCGCCGGTTTTCAGTGAGGTGCCTACGCAGCCCCTGACTACTGCTGATTTAGAACCCCAGGCGACATCCGATTAACAAGCAGAGATTACTAAGCCTCCACAACCTATACCTTTAGGCCCTTCCGACTCCACTCCTGAAGGAGATTCCTGTGCAGTTGAAACACCTTCAGTTGCTGAAGGTGTCTTCAGACCGACTACACTCACTATTAAATCCTGGGCAAAACTGAAAACTCCTTCAAAAACAAAGAAGACTGCACAGCAGTCTCCAGTATAAGGCCCCATACCTAGTAAACAGATGCTTAAGATGGCTGAAGACTTAATTACCCTAATCAGGGGTTCCCATCCCCCTCCTGATAAAAGGCCAAGGCAGGAGGAGGACTACGCTTCCTCTGACCAGGTTTCAATTTCCTCAGACTCTTCTGAGGAACAGGAATATTCCTTTCCCCCTTATGAAGATTCTGATGCTGAAGAGTCTATCCCTTCTGCATCTCCCCCAGAAGACTACTCTTTTGGGGAAACCTTACATACTATGAGGGAACATTTCCACTGGGAAGGCCAGGATTATTCTGATTCTAAGAAAAGGCTCCGAGAGTTTCTTTTACTACCCCAGCACAGACCACTTGCAGTTCCACCTGTGTTAGACATTGTGGATGATGTTTTTTCAGAATCTAGCCTTAACCCAGATTCGCTACGTCCTGCACCAGCCAAACCAGACAGATACTACAGAGTCCCTGACCCACACAAATTCCTGTATAAAAGCCCTGTTGCTGACCCAGAAACCATTTCCCAGGGTCTCAAAGGGGTTAAAACCTCTACTGCTAAAAATCATGTGCCCTCTGAAAGGGATTCTAGAGCACTAGACAGATGGGGAAAGAAAGTATATACCTCAGCTACTCTAGGTTCATAGGTTCATACTAGGCTATCTGCCCTAGGGCATTTATAAACCTAGCCAGAGTGTGTTTGGCTTTCGCCACCCATTTTAAATTAATTTTGCTATGCCCTTTTTCGAGGTTAGTATACTGTGCCTCTAACATTGACACAGAAGTGATACCCGGGGTAAAGGTACGATCTCCCATCCACTCATCAAGATTCCTCTTGAAGAGAGTCAATGAGGGACTCTGCCTAACCTGGACTGGGATTTTATTCCAGAGTGAAGGGAGCCTCTGGGTTATGAATCTGTCCCTCCAGCATGTCCTATTTATTTCAGTGCTGAGGTTCAAGTCTCTCGAGCATGTAGCTCGATGGGATTTGGATTTTCTGAGGTGCAGCATGTCCATTAATTCCGGGTTGGACATGGCTTTATACGTCAGGCACAGATCGCCTCTGAGCAGGCGGTATGTCACTGAGTAGAGCTGGAGTTTCTTTAACCGGGCAGCATATGGCATTTTCTTTAAAACTTCTGCTTTATCTAGCTATGAGGGCCTTAAATTGTCAGTTTCACATGCTGAAATATCAACAATATCTGATGTCTCAATTAAAGCAAAAAATGCTCACACATACAGACCAGCCAGATTACAAGTAAATGCAAGATTTGTTGCATTCAGCTGAACAAGTGGGAAAACATACTTTGCAATGTGGATTCGATTCATTGGAAGCTTCTTGTAGAGCAGCAGTAACACAGGGTCTGTCATACGTAGGCATGCTTGGTTAAAAGAACAAACTTTACCTGATCATGTTAAAGCAAAGTTATTGGATGCACCCTTACAACAGGATGTTTTATTTGGTGTAAAAGCAGAAGTTTTAAAGAAAATGGAGGATAAGGCAAAATCTATGCAGACAGTCAAGGATTTTTTACAGGTTCAACCTCTTCGTTTCAGCAGAAATTGGCCAACCAAGAACTGGTCCTTTCCAGCTTCTGCCAGACCACAGAGGGGCAGGTACAGACGCCCAAGAGGCAGAGGCCAGCCACAAGGCTTTTACCAGCCTCGACAATGCAGTGCCACAACCCAAAAAGGAGGAGAAGACAGGTCTCACACTACCAGAAGACAAACACAATGACTTTACCCTTCAGACTACCAAGCAAAACCCTCTTGGCAGCTCCCTTGGGGGGAAAACTAGCACTTTTTGCAGACAATTGGCACATCATCACAAAAGACAAATAGGTCCTAAATATTGTATCTCAAGGATACAGATTCCACTTTCACACTATGCCAAGGATAAAAGGGAATGCCAAACCTGCCGCCAAATCAATGGGCAGAGGCTCAAAAGCAAATTTCAGCTCTCATGGACGAGAGCCATTCAACAGGTTCCTACACAGGAGCAAGGACAAGGGTTTTACTCAAGACTGTTTCTAGTTCCCTGAAAGGACAAAGCCTGGAGACCCATTCTGGACCTCTCAATTCTAAACACATTCCTGGAAGTACCCAAATTCAAGATGCTAACACTACAGCAACTTCTTCCCATGCTGGGCAAGAAGGCTTGGCTAGTAACGTTGGACCTCAAGGAGGCATACCTGCATGTCCCTATCAGACCAATTGCAGAAGATACCTCCGATTTATTGCAGGTTCAACCCATTACCAATTCTCTGCACTGCCCTTTGGCTTATCTACTGCGCCCAGGGTCTTCACAAAATGCCTGGCACCAGTAATTGCATACTGCAGACAAAGAGGGATTCAAATATATCCATACCTGGATGACAGACTTATTCAAGCAGAAAGCAAGGACATTCTATTAGAGCATCTGGCATTTGTCAGACACCTACTAAGTTGCCTAGGGTACACAATAAACGAAAAGAAGTCAAAACTAGTGCCCCTCACAAGACGTAATATTCCTGGGTGCCAGCTTAAATACAACGGCCCAGATGGCTTACCTCACGCCAGACAAGCAAAGACAACTGACTCAATACTTCAAAATGATAGCAACAAAGACCCAGCTCCCTGCAAGAAAAATTCTGCAGGCCTTGGGATTCATGGCATCTTGCATACTACTAATACCATTTGCAAAACTGCATATGAGGAAATTACAATGGTATCTGAAAAGCATTTGGTCTCAACACAGCCACAGCTTGGAAACAATAATTCCACTCATTCCCTGCCTTCAACAGGAGTTTCTATGGTGGGCTCAGGCATGTCACCTCAACAAGGGTCAGCCTTTCACCTTACCCACAGCCAGGCAAACTATAACAACAGATGCATCGGATTATGCCTGGGGAGCACACATGGCAGGACAGTGTATTCAGGTCAAATGGTCTGCAAACCAAAGGCATCTACATATCAATCAAAAAGAGATGCTAGCTGTACAAAATGCCCCAACAGCTTTCAAAGACCTCCTACATCCAGGACAACTCCTAATAAAGATGGACAACACCACAGTGATGTGGTACATAAACAAGCAAGGGGGCACACACTCCTACCCCCTATGCAGACAAGCAATGACCTTGTGGAACACAGCACTGACCTACCAAGTTCAACTACAAGCACAATTCCTGCCAGGAAAGAAAAACACACTGGCAGACGATCTAAGCAGAAACATCACAGATCCTCACGAATGGAAACTAGATCCACAAGTATTCCCAATGATAACTCAAAAATGGGGGAGCCCAGACATGGATCTGTTTGCTTCCCCCCAAAACTACCAACTACGGAAATTCTGCACTAGAACATACCACACACTAGCTTGGAAAGTGGATGCCCTCTCATTCAGTTGGAAAACATTGACAGTGTATGCCTTTCCTCCACTGCCTCATCTGGCAAAGGTGCTGCTGAAAGCCAGATTAGAGAGGCCACAAATGATACTCATTGCTCCAGACTGGCCACGCCAACACTGATATCTAATACTAAGGAACATGGCTCAAGGCCCACCATGGATTTTGCCTACAATTCCTCACCTGCTCACTCAGCAAAACAATCAGATTCTACACAGCCAGCTCAAGACTTTAAATCTGGCTGCATGGCAAATTGCCTAAATAACCAGTCAACACTTCTCTCTAAAGCTGTGATGGGAAGTCATTCTGGAGGCCAGGAGGCCCAGCAGCAGGAAAGTCTGTTCAGACAAATGGAAAATATTCTGTGCCTGGAACCAGGCTAAAGGCCAAAATCCCCTTGTCCCAAATATTCCTCAAATTCTTCAATATTTAACTGAGATGTTGCACAAAGGACTTTCCGTCTCATCTATTAAGATCCACGCCTCAGCTATTTCAGCTCAATACAACACGGATCCTCCTATATTTTCACATCCATTATTAAGACAGTTCCTCAGAGGGGCTAAGAACATAAGACCGCCCCGGAGAGCACCAACACCAACTTGGCATCTCAACTTTGTTCTGGAAAAGGTTACACTTCCGCCCTTTGAACCAGCTTTCACTGCTGATCTACAGTTCCTATCATGGAAAACTGCCCTGCTGCTAGCAATAACTTCAGCACGAAGAGTGTCAGAACTACAGGCCCTAATGGCAGTGGAGCCTTTCATCATTTTTCATCAAGACAGAGTCTGTTTATGAACGAACCCTGCCTTTATGCCAAAGGTGGTATCCAGTGTGACCCTAAACCAAACCATTCATTTGCCCACCTTTTATCCAAACCCCCAGAACAAAGGGGAAAGGCTCCTACACTCTTTGGACATTCACAGGCAATTACGTTACTACTTGGATAAAACTAAGACTTTCAGAAAATCTGACCAGCTCTTTGTATCCTATGCTGCAGGATCTCAAGGAAAAGCTATCTCAAAACAGACCATTTCAAAATGGATAGGACATTGTATCCATTTCTGCTACACACACCATGGGAAATCTGTGCCTAGTAACATCAGGCCCCATTCCACCAGGGCTACAGCTACATCAGCAGCCTTCCTCAGAGGGGTACCAACCAAGGATATTTTGGAGGCTGCAACTTGGAGTTCAGTGCACACCTTCACCAAGCACCATCACTTACCTCTATACTCTAAAACCAGAGCTGGCTTTGCCACTGCAGTTCTGCAGGGCCTACTAGCCTCTCCAAACCCTGTTTAGTTCCACCATCCATCCTTAGCTTTGGGATTCAACCCAAGAGTGATGACTGCAGCAGCGTAACACGATGAACATAGTACAGTTCTGTACCTACCATAAATGTAGATGTTCGAGTGTTCACACTGCTGCAGTCCAGGTTACCCTCCCTCCATCCCCTCTGAACTAGCTGGACTTATCTATTCCTTTCTATCCTATACAACCTCTGTGGTGTATTTGCTTGTGACTGAAGGTATTGTTTTATTTTTATATGTATTTTTTTTATATATAGCAATATGTATTGCCTACCTATTGGGGGCACCTGACATTTGGGGCAAGAAAAACTGAAGAAAATGGCATTGGATGCATCTTATATACCCCTGGCGCACTGACGTCAGGGAAGAGGCGACAGCAACCGACGCCAGACCAAGACTTTGGAACTCGGGCCGACTGCGGGACCGCCTGACGGCAGGATAACCCAAGAGTGATGACTGCAGAAATGTGAACACTCTAACATCTACATTTATGGTAGGTACAAAACTGTACTTTTCGGATAATCGACACTCTACTGTATTAAAGCCCTTTTTTTTTTTTGCTGGTGACTTTAATTCTGAATGAACTGATTGGACAGTAACAATAATAATAATAAAAAAACTACAATTTCAGTAGAGAAACTTTTTTAGAAACTTAACTCATTACAAATAGTAAATTTTAATAGTGCTTTAATTTGTTTAGAGAAGTGGTCTTGGTGGTTTATGGGGGTGTTCATGAATGTATCCTTTCTGGAGATCATTTTCAGTTAAATTATGCAAGGAATATTTCATGCCTTTTGTTTGAGATCTGAAATCATGACAGTTTGAAAACAATGAAAGGTTTTGCCTTTGTACATTATTTCATTTGTTTTCAGTTCTACCAGAACATTTCTCTGTATTCTTTTTATGCTGGCCATCTGTGGTGATCCTTCATCTTGAGGGGGACACTTAAGCCGTACTGTACTACATGGAGTGTGCAATTCTTATTTTCCATGGAGAGGGTAAAGTTTGATTAGGCAGACACAGCTGTAGTGACTGTGGGCATTGAGTCTGCTTCCACTTTGAGTGACGTGGGTATGCAGTACTGACATCATATTAGTATATGTAATGCTTGTATTGTTTTTAAACTTGAGTACTTTGCCCTTTGCATCAGATGCTGTCAGTACCCCCATCTCACCATAACATGCATAGTCCGTTTGCATTCTTCATTACTGCAACCACCTTTACATAATCTGCACTCAGCCTTTTCATTCATTCATACCCTTTACACTGCTAACTTTACCTGACTACAAAGCCACCTTCTGTTTAGCAGCTAATCTTTGGAATGTCATATTTAATTCTGATCAAACTAGGATGGCTGTTTTTGAATTGGGTCACATGCACTGCATTAGGGCACAGTGCTGCTATGGCTATATATGAATATTGATTATTGCATTAAAATTCTTAGTGCCCCTTAACCTTGCCTACCTAATTGCTTCCCTGACTAATTCCTCCTCCTGTTAACAGAAAGTGCAGAAAACTAGTTCACCTGTTGTTACTGCTGGATACATTTGTGTCAATTGTTTCTCTGTGTGCAAGCCAAGAGCTGTCCATATCCAAGGGCCACAGTTCCTTCACTGCTGAACTTCTAAATAAAGTTGTAACAGATGATGTAAAAGTATATTTGCATGGCACTGTTTTGTTTAGCTTTTAAACCATTGGAAAACACAGGTGATACCACTCTCATTTTTGGCTCTATATGTCCACAGAGTAAAGTGAACATTCTGTCTCGCTGTTGCTTTCTATACTACTCTGACTACAATTTTGACATTTTAATGACTGATTTCAACTCTTGCTTTTTTGATTATATGTTCATTAGTGTTTTCCTAGTCATACTTTTGAATTCTAAGTGCCGTCTTCCCTCAGTACACACCTAAGTAGGAAATAAGTAGTTTTTAACATTTAGTTTCACTGGAACATGTTTCCTAGCCTGAATGTGTTCATACACGTCTGTAAGCATTATTTCAAGTTGCCGTATCCATTTGAAAGAGCTGCTTCAGTTAGAAATTGAAAGGCTTCAGGAATACAGTCATAGAAACCAATGTTGCTATGGTAGAAGCTGTCATACTGGGAATATTTACACAATGACGGAAGAAACAGAGCTTTGATAAAGGTTTCAAAGCTGTATTATTTATGAAAATATATTAAAGAAGTTTTGATTTATTGCATTGTTATTTCTTAAAGGTTCATTTGAAATGGAAAATGCTGTTTGATCTGTAATTCTCTCGGGTATTTTTTTATTGGTGTTGGTTCCCACAGATACCTGCTTAATGCACATACTTTACGTAAAGCATATTGATTTCAGTGCTGTGGAAAATATTTTTCACTGACATATATGTCTTAGAAAATGGCAGCATATTGACCTGCCCACTGTTAAACGCGCTTACAAAGTAACTGAGTACCAACCATATTAGCTTAAGTCAGTGGTGAATAATAATCATATTAATTGAATTCAAAATAAATGTTTTATATAGTATTTCTTTTCTCCCAGCGAGTGTGAATGGTAAATTGATACTTAATGGCAGCTTTTCAAAGTCATTTAGTCTTAATTGCCAGAATTGTGTATATCATCAGATTAGAACCAGCAACTGTTGACCAGTCTGCATGCAACATCTGCATGTATGACTGTAACCTAGCAAGTATGCAGAAAAAGATGTCTGATTACTTGTCATTAGCAGGGAGGGGGGGGACTTTGCTTGTGCTACTCATGATGGGGAGTCAGACTTCATCCCCCTTTGCTCCAAATTATTTGGAGTTCCAAAATCTCTCTCTCTCTCATGCACACACACACGCACGCACACACTCACGCACGCACACACTCACGCACGCACGCACGCACACACTCACGCACGCACACACTCACGCACGCACACACTCACGCACACACACACACACACACACACACACACACACACACACACACACACACACACACACACACACACACACACACAGACACACACTAAATAGTTCTTTTTTTCCCCATTTTTGTGCTCTTGGGGAGTATAGGGTAGCATAGCAACCACAACAAATGTGTGTATGTATCGACAATGGTTTACAAAGTAAACCAGGTATAGTTTGATACAGGTGTTTAAGTTTTGGTTATGTGGGTAACTTTTTTCCCCAGTATGACAGGACTAGTAGACTGGTTTTCAGTGAGATAATGAGGTTAAACTAGATGAAGCAGACACTGTTTGCTGTCTGTATGTCTAAAAACTAAAGAGAGGCATTGTATTCACTGCTTCAGTAAATTGTAGGACGCCTCACTTTAGCTGAAGAAAATCACAATCATTAAAACACTGCATGGCTTTCTCTTTTCAGCAGTTCTGAAGTGATAGTTTTTGAAATGCTTAGTAATGATCACATTACTAAGATGAACAAGTGCCACATTTTACCGAGAACTAATGTCTTCACTTGAGTTAATGGCCATACGCCCAGTGTGGCCTGTAGGCACACACTGTATCTCAACTTGAACTGTGAGGCCCCAGCAAATTAACCAAGTTTGAATAAATGCTTTTAGTTGTATTAACAGCAGAAGGACCGATCTGCTGCTGTCATTTTGTGTAGGTCTTCAAATCATAGGCACTAGGCTGTACATGTTCATGTGGCTAAACATTTATGTAGTACAAAACCTTTTGACTGTTTCAGTGTTACAATTTTCCTGCTTACCTTGTTTTGTTGCCTTTAACAACCTTAACCACCAAGTCATCCCGCCAACCTACTGACACACCACTTCTTCCTATCCTTTTTCAGCTTTTATTTCATTTATGAGTTTAGTCCATTTAGGTCAGCGATCACTGTTTCGGGGAAACTGAGTTGGTATTTGTAACAATATGCAGTGAAATAATCTTCCCGTAGTTAGGATACAAAGCACCACAAGTACGGTATGCAAGTCCTACAACATTGTCTCCTGAAAATGTCAAAACATGTAGCATTGCAAAGCAATATATACGTCATCTTTGCAGAAGGACTGTGCTCTCCTATATCCTTGATCTTACATGTATAGATAGGCACATACGCACACATTTATATATTTGCACATGCAAACATATAATATACACTTGCATATATATATATATATATATATATATATATATATATATATATATATATATATATATATATAGGTGTGTGTGTGTGTGTGTGTGGAGACGCACACAATATGGTATACATTCATTTGATCATCGACAGAAAATATTGAATGACAAAATGTGAAAAACTTGGTTTTGACACCCATTTAATGCAGGATGCAAGTCTCCCTGTACCCCCAGTCCCCCACTAAGTGTGTGTGTGTGTAGAGATATATATATATATATATATATATATATATATATATATATATATATATATATATATATATATATATATATATATATATATATATATATATATATATATAAAATGTATATCAACTCCAGGACTGCACAACATTGGGGAAAGGGCAAATTCCAATTTTTGATATTTTTAATTTACCACATTTTGTCTGTCGATATTTTGTCGTTCAGCCAAATGTATGTATTACCACACACACACACACACACGCAGGCACATAGGTTTACTATTGCAATCTCATAGTGCAGGGGATTGAACGGCATGTGGTTGAAAGGCAAGTTTCAAATGGGCACAATGCCCAACGAGACTACTACGAATTCCCAGTAATGAATGTGAAGCATAATTCGGTAGTCCGAGTTTGGTATTGTGAGTGGAGATCATGGTACAGTGAGGAACAGGGAATTTACCCTTTTCCTCAGTGTAGTGCGATCTCGCAGTTGGTATATATAATTTGCAGCGGGTATGAGGGGTGCAGGGGTCTTGTCCCCCTGCAAAATGGTAAAAACATGCTGTTGACATGAAAGTCTAACAGTAAGTTACGCTGAATAGCTTGGGTGACTGAGGTCACCTAAAGCTTTTTTGAATTGTCAAATGCGGACATTTGTGAACTTAAGGTTGATACAGTTTAGGTGCAGAGATTACTGTTCTGACGGTATTTTTCCCTGATTTAAGCAAAGGAAGAAAGTGCATTCTTTGTTTCAATAGTAAACCATAGATAATGTATATTAAATAAATCAAAAAGTAAAAAGGTTACACAGCCAAACCAATTAGTAAAAAACTACAAGAAGAACTTAGCCAAGCTAGAATTTTCACTGTGTGATACCTTAAACCTCCTGGAATAGACCCCCATGGGATATACGCAAATGATCCTGTAAGGACATCAGATGTATTGAGTTGTTATGCTTACAGACACTTAAAGCTGCAACTATTCCTCCTGTGTTGCTTTTTTCACTATGTTTAGCTTACCTTGTAGTCAGCCTTCCATGTCCAAGTCAGTCAGGTTATATAAGGTTCCCCAGACATACAAGTACCTGTTTTCTAATCTTAAAGCAGATCCAGCAGTTCTTTCTCTGTCAAAATATGCTGCTGCTAAATAGGTTTCTACTAGTAACCTCGTACCCTCTTATCAAGGATGTGAAAGAAATGGATAAGTCTGGGAAGAAAATGTATTGTTCTGGTGCTTTAACTTTCAGGGTTTTAAACTGCCAAGCTAGTGTATGGGAAAAGACATGGAAACTTTGAGAAAAGGACCCCTCCAACCTAAGCCTGTATCAGCAGTACTTTGCACTAAGAAAGTCAACTAGAGTACTCACCAGAAGTGCAAAAAGCCTTACTGTTCACACAAAGGCAACATGGTCTCTCATCTAAGAGGAAACCATTCAGGAAGGAAATAAAATACCTAACAGGTGATGTTACAGACAATACTACAATAGCCAAAAACAGTTAGGCAACCCCAACTCTTTTGCTAGCAACGTCAAACTTAAAAAACTATCTCCTGTGTACCGTACACATTTCTAAACAAGCCCTTTTCACACTCCACACAACAGTACTTCCTCTCCAAATCCTTTTTCCTTTAGCCAGTTATGCTGCCACTTTTCATTTCTCTGTAACTGAAAAACAGACCAAATCCCTACTTTCTAAACACGACAAGTGCAAAATTCAGGAAGCTACACCCCAAGTTCTGTAATCCGTGAGCAACAAAGTTTGCAAAACCACTAACATATATTTAACCTATCACTCACCACTAGTATAATCCTACCCACTTTCAAGCACTCCGTCATTATACCACTACCAAAAAGTACACCCTCGCAATTTAGAGTGTAGACCACTTTTAATCCTCTGTCCCTTTACTAAAATCTTTCAAAAACTAATTTATCAACATGTTTAAACACCTAGATAGTTATGGACTGTCAGACGGCACAGCAGATAGCATTGTCACCTCACTGCAAGGGGCTCCCTGGTTTGATTCTTAGCTGGGGTGTCTTCTATACAGAGTCTGCATGTCCTCCCTGTGTTCACGCGAGTTTCCTCCCACATCCCAAAGACATGCAGTGGGTGAATTGAGCACACTAAATTAGCAATAGCTGTGTGTGTGGTGTGGAACAACCACGGCAGGGCTAGCCACCCAGTGGTATAAACCTTGGTTCTAGATTGTCGTCACTGTTGAAGTGACACCCCGATCCTGTGTGCAAAAATGGTAAAAAGGGGCTGTGGATGAATGATGATGCGTAATCAATGGCATGGCTTTCAAAACTCCTTCAGTTCTCAAGCTGCCCTACTGTCAGCTTCAGACAGCATTTATTGTAGCCTTAGTGATAGGCTCATTACAGTAGGTGTATTCTTAGATATGACACATGCCTTTGAGACAGTTAACCATAGCTATTTACTTAAACCTCAAGCACTTCATTTTGGTGAAAACGTAATACTCCTGTTTAAAAACTACTTGCAGTATAGACCATTTCAAATATTTGCTAACAACATAATATCTGATGCAGGGACACTAAACAAAGGAGATGTTCATCATATTGGTCACTGCTGCAGTAACCTTAGATGTATGGGTTGTATTCTGCCAAGGCGGCCAGCTTCCAAAGCTTCTGGGCACCTTCCACGCGGCCAAACTGTCGAACAGCTCTAGCTGACGTGACTAAAAGACGAGTTTGGGATCAAAGCCCTTCAGAGCTTTGCTACAGCTGAGGAGTATGCTGAGGCTTTCAAGGATCGACAGTCAGCTTGTGCTTTCCTTCACTGGGCAGATAAGTTCCCTTAGGGGAACGAAACTTCCATTTTCTTAATTTTGTTGAGGTTTTATTACTTTCCTCCTTGGGAAAGTAATTTTAAAGCTAAGAGTGTTTTGTTTTAACAGACTGTCTTGAGCCTGTAACATACTTCTAAAAGGAGCATTCTTTTTTTCTTGTCAGTGTAAAAGTAGTGCAGAGTAACTAAAAACATCTCTCTCTCTCTCAAGAAGTTGTTTGTTTCTTTTGTGGGGTTTGGAATAGCATTTTAAAATGCTTTTTACCGTGTTTTTTTTTTTGTGTGCGTCAAAAAAGTAACTTTTGTGGACTGGCAATGTTTTACCAGCCATTGATGCTCTTCTTCCATGGCAAAATGGCACAATTTTTGGTTTGACCATGGACCAGACTACCAGTCCCATAGTCATTTTTTTTTTACTAGCCCCAAAAAGAAGAAAAAAGTAAGCAAGCAGGCTAGCAGTTTGCCTCAGCCACAGGTGGGCGACTCTGCTGTTAACCATTTGTTGTACCTCAGACCACATTTTTTTTACCCCGAATCCCTCTGGTGTAGTACCTACAGTTGCTGTGGACTGGAGATTAGTTATGTCCTTTCTGCCTGTTGGGGGTCCCCTCTGTGGGCAAGGGAGTGCTGGTCTTTTCGGTCTAGTGAGAGAGAACAGGGCAGGTTTCCCTTTTGTATCAGAATGCTGTACCCATCCTTGGGACAGCAGCTGCTGCCATCAGTAACTTGGTTAGCTCCATTTTTCGTGTCAGAAAGAAAGTCAAAATCAAGCAAGTTTCTACTCCTCCTCAATTTTCTTTGGATAAAAGTAGTTTACTGGTCTATCTCAGGGTTTAATCTGGGTGGTTGTTCCATCTTGTAAAGTAGTTTCTGATAAAACAAAGAGGGATTCCCCTTTTCCGGAAGATGTAAAATTCCAAATCTGAACAGGTAGATGTACGGGTGAACAAAAGGCCCCCCTCAGATTTCTGATTCTGATTCCGGAGAGCTCATTTTCTGATTTCTTCCTGTGGGGGGTTCTCTTTCTTTGAGACTATTGCTGGAATGTGCCAGTATTTTCAGTCGGAAAACACTGAGGTTTCTCAGTCCCTCAGAAAATACTATGTGTTGTTACAGAAGGGTTTTCTTGAACCTACACCCATTCCTCCTGTTCTGTCTGCTCTCGAGGATGTATGATTTACTGTCTGCAGTTTTCCTGATAGTCAGCCAGCTGCCCCTTGAAAGGCGGATAGGATGCATAAAGTTTCTCAGTCTTTTACATTTGTATACACTATTCCCAAACATGATCCAGCAGCTATAGCAGTGGTTGATGTCACTGCTGCTAAGTACTTAATTCCAATTCTATTCTTTCTGATAAGGCTAGGGAATTATTGATAGATATGGGAAAAAGTGTATACTTCTGCAACTTTGATTTTTCAGAATTTTTAATTGTCAGGCTCGTATGTTAAAGTTTGATCTAACAAATTTTGAAACTATGAGGAATGTTTTATCTGCATTTTCTTCTTGTGAGGAAAATTCTGCTTTAAATAAGTCCGTTACTTCTCTTGCACAGGTCTCTGTCTCATTGTTTGCAGTGTGTGTATGACTCGTCTTGATTGATACTTTTTTCCCAGGACTACTGGTACTGTTTTGATGAGGTGTGTATGGCTGCATTCTCAGACCTCCCAGAGGATGTGAAAAATGAAATTTTAAATTCTTCTTTGGATAGAGATTGTGTTTGGCCGCTGTGATGCAGAGGTGATCAAAAAGTGTGATGAAAGGGGCACGCTAATTCAGGGAATCTGTTAAGATTTTTAACTCTACCTTTTCCAACTTGTCCAAAGGATTTTTTTTTTTATCTCCTCATCCAGTTTTGTCAAAAAACAGAATAAGCAGTCTCAACAAAATTCAGGTAAACAGACATTTAAGAAGAAATGACAAGGGGGTTGTAAAAAGAAGTCTCAAACCATGTACAATCAAGGACAATTCAAGTCTGAATGACTGAGACCTTGTGACCCCCTTCCACCCTAGCTCCAGAAAGTCTGAATCTCCATTTTTCTGTTTGGCAACAGATTGTTTCAAACAAATGGTTTCTGAAAATCATTCATTGGGGTTACAGATTGCAGTGGAAGGAAACTCCTCCTTTCCAGGGGGTCATTCCTTATCCTGCAGATCAGACTTTCTTGTATCCATCTGTTCATCACATGGTGTCCCACTGAGTGACAAAACTAGTTCCGCCTTCCCAAATGGGGAAGGGCTTTTATTCAAGGATGATCTTAGTGCCAAAGAACGAAAATGCTTGGAAACCAGTTATGGATCTCTTGTTTCATAAACCTGTTGTGATGGTGCCCAAATTCAGAATGATGTCACTTCGTAACCTGTTGTCTCTTCTTCCTCTTTCAAGTTTCCTGGCAACACTAGACTTAAAGGATGCTTATCATCACATCCCTATTCATCCAGACTTTATGCGTGTCTTAAGCTTTTGTGTCTCTACATGACATTATCAGTTCTGTGCCTTACCCTTTCAACTAGCCACTGTACCAAGAGTGTTCATACAGTGTCTAGCTCCAGTTGTAGCTTATTGCAGGCAACAGGGTAGCCACAGATGTTCTTTGTGTTTCACTGTTAATCATAACCTGTGGGTTATCCCAGCTGTGGTAGCCCATGGCTGGCCCGAATACCAGAGTCAATGTTTTTCTGTGTTGGCTGCTATCGTCTGTAGTCTGACGTCAAGTCGTCAGTCCTATAAAGCAAGGCTACCGACGCCATTACATCAGTCTTTCTTGCCATGGAGCCCGTAGCAGAAGCAGTTCGCAAGAGTGCCAGTCGGTCGCTACCATAGTTTGAATTTCAGCTGAAAACGTCTAAAACTAAGTACCCTGTTGGGGATCCTTTTTTCTTGCACTAGCTGATGTCTGAAAAAGTTGTCTCGCCCGTGGAAAGTAGATCCCACACAGAGACTTCCATTCATACTGCATCACTTGTTTAGGCCCAGACCATGACGTTCCGCGTTGCCGGTTCTGTGCCCTCTTTAATGCGAGAACCATTTGCTGTAGAGCTCTCTTTGTAGACGGGTATTTTTGTGTTCTGTCTTCGCATTTTGTACAAGGAAGATGGGCATGGCATATCCAATACTATGAGAAAACCCAGTTCATTTGTACCTCCAGCTCATCCTGTAATGGATGTATTCTTCAATGTACTGTGAAAGAGAATTTTCTGAATATAGGAACTCATGACATTCACAGAGTTTGTATATCTTAAAGGAAGAAAGATAAGCTGTTCATGAATTAATGACCAATAAGGAACTGATTGTTAGACCAGCAGACAAGGGAGGCGCAGTTGTTATTCTCCGCTATGAGTGGTACACGTTAAGAATGGAAGAGATGCTTTGCTCAGTCTCTACCTATGAAGTGATAGAAGAAGCAATGGCAAAGGATATAAAAGACATGTAAAGAATACTTTGGAATATCTCTATGCTATGCAAATCATTACCAACGAGTTGCATCAGTATTTTTTAGTTGAAAATCCAGTAATTCATGCCATTAATGGACTACCAAGATACACAAGGATCAGCACAGTCTCATGTTGAGACCAATAGTGGCAGGTAGTGGGTGGTCTACCGAGCCAATGTCAGTATGGGTAGAGAAGCAATTGACACCAGCTCTGTGCAAAGCTCCAGCTGTGGTTAAAGATGCACCTCAGTTTTTGAATGTGCTTTTTGAGTCTATGGATGCAAACAGGGCTACAGCTAGTTTTTTATTTGTAACCCTTTATGTCAACAACTTGTTTACTGTTATTCCTAATGCACATGGTATACAAGTGGTTAAACATTTCTTGAGTAAACACAACATCCATGACGACAGTATGATGCACAGAATCTGTCTCCTACTACAATTGTTTTTGGAAAATAACATCTTTATGTTTCAAGGTAAGCTATACTGGCAGCGGTGGGGTGTTGCCATGGGAACACCCTGCGACAGTTCGTATGCAAACATAGTACTTGGGCTTTGGCAAGAAAAATATATTTTTACTACCTAGAATTTATGGAGAGACAGATCATCATCTACCGTAGGTTTGTGGATGATGGCTTTTTCTCTTTGAAAGGCGATGTAATTTTGTTTCATATTTGGAAAGCGCTACCAGTTTTCTACACTTTACCCTGAATTTACTAAGATAAAAAGATTGAATTTCTAGATGTTCAGGTTTTTTAGATGAGAATGGTGAAAGTGGGACCACACTACACAGGAAAACATGTTGGAAGAAGACATTGTTAGTTATGACAGCAGGCATCCGCAACATACGTTCTCTAATATAGTAAAAGGACAAGCACGGAGAACATCCAGACTAATCACCGATGATTTACAACTTCACAGTGAGTTAGAATTGTTATCTGACAACTTTAAACAATGTGGCTGTAATAAACAGTAAGGGACATTGTATGTGATGTCAAAAAGATGAGAACACAAGGCAAAGCATGGTTTAGTAATAAAGGCATGGCACTGGAAAAAGTGAGCAATGAAAACATGGAGTTGAATGTTAGAGTGCCAATGAAATACAGCAGTGATATAAAAGGCATCTGCAATATTGTGAGAAATAACTGGAAAATTTTAGCTAACAATGATGAACTTAGGTTGATAGTGGGCAACTTTCCTAAGTTTTTGTATAAAAGGAACAAAAATCGTAAGCAACTTTTACACAAAACAACTTACCAGCTTCAGTACAAAGTTGCCTGCAGGTGAAAGGATCGGGACTTATTGTTGCCGGCGATGCAAGGCTTGTAAAGAAATATCTAAAAGCAACACTTTCATACACCTTATTACAGGGGTAAGATACCAACCTAAAGTTTATGCTGATTGTTGCTCTTGCCAGATGTGGATCCTGTACTTCGTTTTATGTGGGTAAAATGAACAGATAATTAAAAGACCACATAGTGCAGCACCTAAGTGACATTAGACTTAGTAAAAATACCAGTGCTTTATATCAGCACAAGTTAAATAAACCTGAACATAACTTTACTTTCATGGTACTACAGTTTTGTGAACCAGATAAAAGGAGGGGTTGATGTACAGAAGTGTCAGAAGCCCTTTGGATAGCAGATTTATAAGCTGATAAACCCCCTGGGTTCAATGGATATCTTCCCGTAAAACCCAACTCCGGCATTGAAATGGTTAACTTGCTATAAGCAAGAGCTCTGAAAAAGAGGAAAGAGGTGTGGTGCAGTTTTGAGTCTGTGATTGGTCAAGTGTTACTTAAAACAGTTAAACACACTTTTTTCTTTGATCTGATGAAGGAATTGTCCGAAAGCGCTTATCTTTTATGCTTTACAATTAAATTTATGGATGTTATGTAGTCCTATCTCGCCGTAATACTTGCTGGATGGGTTTGGAGCCGATATTCGGCTCCAACTCGGCCTATACTAAAGCTCGAGAGCTTTTTACTGGCTCGACCCTATCCCATGGTGCCTCACAGCAATTCCCCAGATCTCGTTTGCCGTGAAAGCTTCGAAGTTGTGTCCTACTGGCTCTTTGGCTAAGTAGAACGATTTTTTACTTATTTAGTCCTTTCTACTACCTTTTTCTGTTATTTATTTTTATATATATATATATATATATATATATATATATATATATATATATTAATAGTTTCTTCTGTATTGTGCTTCTGTTTTTTGAAAGTTTTCAACCCGTATTCCCCCCTTAGGACTGTATGGCCTGTTTAAATTAGAGGGACGCTTTTAGTACAAGTGTTAAATGAAAGGAAAAGAAAGCTTATTGACAAGGGGTCTCATAATCAGCTCCTTCCAGGAACATCTGGAGCTTGGTCAGGCAGCTCCAAAATCTTCAAAGAGAAAATCATCGGCCCCGACCTTGGAGCTGACAAAAAAGTCTAAAGCGTTGGAACCAAGGAGTTCTGGTTCCGACTCTGCTCCATCTTCGGTGCAGTCTATTCCATCGGTTCCGAGACGGTCTTCGGTACCGAAGGTTTTGCCCGACATCGAGACTGTATTTCCTATTTTGAGATCTCCTGTTTTGGTGAGAAGGAGGTCTCCTTCAGTCTCCACCAGATCCTGCAGGACCCTATCAGATGAGGACATTGAGAGGGTGGTGAAGAGGTTGCTTTTGGATCCAGCTCTGGCTAGAAAATTGACCCCTCCAGACCCAAAGGTCTCTGAGCCATCCCCCGTACCGATCACTGTTCCTCCTCCGACTGCTTTGCTCTCAGAGTCTGTTACGTCAGGTTCCTCTGTCTTTGACCCTTCGGCTCCGGGGATTGAGCCTGTTTCCTCGGAGCCAATTACTCTGTCCTCGATGGCTCAGTCTGGAGCGGAGGGTTCTGGGAGCCGACGCTCTCGTGTCGACTCTGAGGGGGGCAGTCACCCTGGGTTCTCTTCGGAACCGACTCTCCCTGTCGGATCCTCTGCTTGACTCAGCTCGGCTCCCACTTCTGCTTTGGAGCCGTTCCCCCTTGCTAGGAGTCGACCATCCGCCCCCTCGGAGCGGAGGTCTTCTTCGGAGTGGGTGGGAAAGGCTTTCAAAGCTATAGAGAAGGCTTTATCCTCTACCAAAGCCATTCCTTTGGAACCTGTGTCCCACCAGCAGCAGGTAGCAACCTCTCCCCCCCCCCGCCACTGCCCAAGTAGCCCCCATTGGAGGCGCCCCCTCTTCCGAGACTTCCCCAGATTATCCTGCTGGAGAACTCCCTTGGAAGAGGTTATGTAAGAGGAAACATGTCGACTCCCCTGAGTCTGTCACATCAGACACTGATTTAGAGGAATCGGAAGGGTCCCCTAGATCTCCCTCTGAGGATGTCTCCTTCTCTGACATCCTAGAAATCCTTAGACAGAGGGGGTGATTGAAAGACCTCTAACCCTACTGAGGATGAATCAGTGTATCTTGAGGCCTTTGGCTCCTGACCTTCCTCCTCTTGGGTGACACCACCATATGACCAACTTTTGGGGGTCATTTCGCAGAAAGCATGGACCTCTCCAGATTCAGTGAAAGCTGTCCCGAGGAGGCCAAATTTATGACAGCACCTGAGGACAAGTCTTTCCTTAGCAAGGGAGTTCCAGTTGATCCTGTGGTGGTAGCAGCGGCCACCAAGAAGGAATTATCTGAGACGTCTTCTAATATCCATCCTCCTAACAAGGAGTCCAGGATGATGGATAGGTACGGGGAAGCATACTTTTTCTTCAGCGGCATTTACACTAAGATAGCTGAATTACTTGACTCACTTCACTCGTCTGCAGAGGGATCTCCTGAAAGAGTTATGAGATACTTTCCAAGGTTCAGTAACTCCGGGTTCCATGGACAAGGTTTCCACGTAGCTCTCCACCCTTACTTCTATAGCTAACTCCTCCATGAAGCTGATCTCATATGCGGCAGATGGAGCGAGCAGGGCAGCCACAGCTGGAATAGCCCTCAGGAGACATTCGTGTATGTGGCTTTGTAATTTTACAGATTCCTTCAAGTCTAACTTCACTAACGTTCCCTTTGATGGTTTATCTCTTTTTGGACCCCAAGTGAAAGAGACTTTGACAAGGTGCGAACAGGAAGGAAAAACCTTATCTGCCGTTGGAGTCCGTTTCTCTCTCTCCAGTCCAGACCGTATCCCAAGGGTAATACAGGAGGGAAAATGTGGTTATGCAAATCCTAAAAAGGTTTTTCTCAGGCACAAGGTCAACCCTCCCCCAGGGGCAGAGGGGGAGGATATAATGGAAGACGCTGCCCTCGCGGCAGAGGAGGTCCGCAACATCAGGGAGACAGAGAAGTTTTCTCTGATCGTCCCTTCCATCAACCCTGAGGGGTTGCCCGACTGTCTGTCTCTGGAGGCAGTCGGGGGTCGTATATTGCTGTACTCAAGCACCTGGCTAACTATCACTCAAGATCGTTGGGTACACACAGTAATATCCAGAGGTTACCTGATTCTCTTTATTTCCAAAACCCCAACAAACTGAATTCTTCCAGATGTGCCACCCATCCAACTAGACTGTGCAACATCAGAGGTCATCTTGTTGCTACAAAAAGAGAGTCATCCAAGAAGTCCCCGCAGAGCAAGTAGGATCCGGAACTTATTTTTGATTCTTTTTAGTTCCAAAAAAGACAGGGGACTGGAGATCAATTCTAGATCTCAGCAAGCTCAACAAGCATGTAAGAAAATCAAAGTTCCGAATGGTCACTCTGCAGTCGATTTTTCCCTTTATCGGGAAAGACAACTGGGTGTGCTCAATCGATCTCCAGGATGCGTACTACCACATCAAAATGGACAGGCGCTGCAGGAGACACTTATGCTTCCGGCTGGGAGCCAGCCATTTTTAGTACAGAACACTGCCCTTTGGCCTCACTACAGCCCTCAGAGTGTTTACCAAATGCATGGCAGTGGTAATGGCTCACCTGAGACATCAAGGATTCTGGGTGTTTCCGTACGTAGACGACTGGCTCCTTACTGCTACCACCAAGCATCAACTCATAAGGACCAGGGACGAGACTCTATCCTTGTACGCCAGCCTAGGCATCACAGTCAGCTTGCAAAAGTCAGTCTTATCTCCCTTGCAGCATATTGTACATCTAGGCACAGAAATAAACACAACAACCATGTCAGTAAAGCTAACACAGGAAAGAGTGGAATCTCTACGCAGTCAGATTAGATCCTTATTAAACAGAGTGTCCAGGCCAGAGTAGTCCTTCAAGTCCTAGGGACTATGGCTTCCGCCATCTTATTAGTTCCTCATGCTTGTCTACATATGAGGATTCTCCAATGGATGCTGTTTGCACAACGGTCAATACAAGACCTTCCATTATCTCACCAGATATTAATAACAAATGCATGTAAAAGGGATCTGACATGATGGTTGCACACGAAACAACTTGTCATAGGTCGTCCACTTGTTCCTCCCCAAGAGAAAGCAGTTTTGACCACGGACGCTTCCCAGATAGTGTGGGGGAGGCATTATCTGGGAAAGACAGTCCAAGGTGTTTGGCAAAACCACGAGAACCACTTGCACATCAGTGTTTTGGAGATGAGAGCGGTGCTATATGCATTGCAAGCACTTCACAGCTCCCTTCCCACTGGAATGATTGCGATTCAGTCAGACAACATGTCTGTTGTGTGGTACATAAACAAGGGGAAACCAAGTCTTACCCGCTTTGCAAAGAGGCCTTAAGAGTTTGGAAATGGGCGATGGATTTTCACGCTTCCTGATAGCAACGCATATCCCGGGGAAATCCAACGTAGTAGTGAACAAACTCAGCCGAGCAATTCTGATGCCTCACGAGTGGTCCCTGAATCCAATGGTTGCGAAAGAGATCTTTCACAAATGGGGCCAGCCTTGCTGCGATCTGTTTGCCAGTCACCTGAACACCAAATGCAGCAGCTACTTTGCCCTCATTCCCCATCCGGGGATGTCACCCAGGGGTGCTCTAGTTCACGATTGGCCCCCGGGACTTCTCTATGCCTTTCCTCCCTTTCCACTCATACCCAAAGTAATACAGAAAGCAAGACAGTTGAGGAGTTCCTTGATCCTCATCACTCCTTACTGGCCTCGACAGTTTGGATGTTCATCGTGTTACACTGCTGCAGTCATTACACTTGGGTTATCCTGCCGTCAGGCGGTCCCGTAGTCGGCCAGAGTTCCAAAGTCTTGGTCCGGCGTCAGTTGCTGTCGCTTCTTCCCTGACATCAGTGCGCCAGGGGTATACAAGATGCATCCGATGCCATTTTTTTCAGTCTTTCTTGCCGCACGGTGCCCGAAGCAGAAGCAGTTCGCAAGTGCCGGTCGGCTGACTCCTGAGATTTTCGAAGTCGAATTTCAGATCCGAAGTCTTCAATAAAGCTAAGTACCCCGGTGGGGAAACTTTTTTCTTGCCTCAGACCGATGTCAGAAAAAGTTAATAATTGTATTTCTTGTGGGAAGCAAATACCTCATAAGGACTTCCACTCTTACTGTATTCCATGCCTAGGCCCTGATCACGACGTCACTAGTTGTCGGTTTTGTGCTAGATTTAACAAACGCACTATAAAAAGACGTTTTGATTTTGCTTTACACTACTTTGGCAGAAGGTTCAATTATACTATGCCATCAGATCAACCGACTACCGCAATTCCGAAAAAACGCAAAGACAAGGATAAAGACAGGCATCCGATGTCCAAAACCGACAACAAAACCTCTTCTAGGCCAGTCGCCGGTTCACCGGTTCTCAGTGAGGTGCTTTCGCAGCCCCTGACACCCACTACCTCAGAGCCACAGGCCACCTCTGACTCCCATGTGGAGACAACTAGGCCTCTGGAAACTCAAGGTATTGGGCCTACGGAAACTAATCCCTCAGATGGGTCCGGAGCCGCTGAGCAGGCATCGGCTTCTGATGGTGTTTTCAGACCTTCACAACTTACCATTAAAGCAACAGCCAAGACAAAAGTACCATTAAAGACAAAGAAGCAAGTACAGCATTCTCCTGGACAGTCCTCCATGCCTAAGAAACAGATGCTTAAAATGGCCGAAGACCTCATTACTCTAATCAGGGGTTCCCATCCCCCTCCTGAGAAAAGGCTTAGGCAGGATACTGACTATGATTCCTCTGATCAGGTTTCCATTTCCTCTGATTCCTCTTCAGACCAGGGATACTCTCTGCTCCCCTATGAGGACTCTGATGCTGAAGAATCTATCCCTTCAGCCTCTCCTCCTGAGGATTATTCTTTTGGGGAAACTTTACATACCATGAGGGAGCATTTCCATTGGGAAAGTCAGGATTATTCAGAATCCAAGAAAAGGCTCCAGGATTTCCTTTTATTGCCTCAGCACAGGCCCCTAGATATTGTGGATGATGTGTTCTCTGAATCCAGATATCTCCTGATTCTTTGCCCCCTGCACCAGCTAAGCCAGATAGGTATTATAGAGTCCCTGACTCTCACAAGTTTCTTTTTAAAAACCCTTGTGCTGATCCAGAAACTATTTCCCAGAGTCCCAAAGGGGTTAAGGCTTCCATTGCAAAAAATCCAATACCCTCTGACAGAGATTCGAGAGCTTTGGATAGATGGGGGAAGAAAGTTTACACTTCTGCAACATTAGCAATAAGGGCTTTAAATTGCCAGTTTCACATGCTTATGTACCAACAATATTTAATGGCTCAGTTAAAACAGAAAATGCTTGCAAGCTCAGAAGCTCCTGACTGTAAAGAAATGCAGGATTTATTGCATGCAGTTGAGCAGGTGGGAAAACATACTCTGCAATGTGGTTTTGATTCTTTAGAGGCCTCTTGTAGAGCCGCAGTTACAGGTTCTGTGATTCGAAGACATGCTTGGTTAAAAGAGCAGAGTTTACCTGATCATGTTAAGGCAAAATTATTGGATGCTCCTTTACAGCATGATACCTTGTTTGGTGTTAAGGCAGAAGAGGTGTTAAAGAAAATGGAGGATAAAGCTAAATCTATGGAAACAGTCAAGGATTTCTTACAGATATAGCCACCTCGATTTAGCAGAAATTGGCCAACAAAGAATTGGTCCTTTCCAGTGTCAGACAGGCCACAGAGAAGCAGATACAGATGCCCAAGAGGCAGATCTCAACTCCAAGGCTCTAACAGACAATGACAGTGGGGCACCTCAACCCCAAAAGGAGGTGAGGGCAAGTCTCAACCTTACAGGAAACAGTCCCAATGACTTCCCCCTTCGTACGCCAAGCACTTCCCTTTTGGCAGCCCCTTTAGGGGGAAAACTAGCACTTTTTTCTCAAAACTGGCAAACAATCACCCAAGACAAATGGATTCTGAATATTGTGTCTCAAGGTTACAGGTTCCACTTTCATACTTTACCAAGGCTAAAAGGAATGCCAGACCTGCCACAAAATCAATGGGCAGAGGCACAAAAACAAATTTCAGCCCTCATGGACATGAGAGCTATTCAAAAAGTACCACAACAGGAACAAGGACAAGGATTTTACTCAAGACTCTTCCTGGTCCCCAAAAAGGACAAGACCTGGAGGCCCATACTAGACCTTTCAATTCTAAATACTTACCTGGATATTCCGAAATTCAAAATGTTGACATTACAGCAGCTTCTACCTATGGTGGGCAAGAAAGCTTGGCTTGTTACTCTGGACCTCAAAGAGGCATACCTTCATGTCCCTATCAGACAAAATTGCAGAAGATACCTCAGATTCAAAGCTGGTACAATGCACTACCAATTCTCTGCACTGCCCTTTGGCTTATCTACTGTGCCCAGGGTCTTTACAAAGTGCCTGGCACCAGTAATTGCATTTTGCAGACAAAAAAGAATTCAGATATATCCATACCTGGACGACTGCCTCATTCAAGCAGAGCCAAAGGACATCCTTCTACAGCATCTGGCATTTGTAAAAAGGTTGCTAATTTCTCCAGGGTACACAGTAAACGAAAAGAAGTCGAAACTAGTGCCCTCACAACAGATTATATTCCTGGGTGCCAGCGTAAATACAATGGCCCAGATGGCTTATCTCACACCAGACAAACAAGTTCAACTAACTCAATATTTTCAATTACTGGCAAAAAAGTCCCATCTCCCTGCAAGAAAAATTCTGCAGGCCCTGGGATTCATGGCATCCTGCATACTACTAATACCATATGCCAGACTGCATATGAGGAAATTACAATGGTACCTAAAAAGTGTTTGGACTCAACACTCTTACAGTATAGAAGCAGTAATACCAATGATTCCCTGCCTACAACAGGAGTTTCGATGGTGGGCACAGGCATGTCACCTCAACAAGGGTCAGCCTTTTACCCTACCCACAACCAGGCAGACTCTAACAGATGCTTCGGATTATGCCTGGGGAGCACCCATGGCAGGAAAATGCATTCAGGGCCAGTGGACCACAGACCATCTGCATATTCACATCAATCAAAAAGAGATGTTGGCTGTTCAAAATGCCCTAACAGCTTTCAAGGACCTTCTGCATCCAGGACAATTATTATTAAAGACCGACAACACCACAGTAATGTGGTACCTAAACAAGCAAGGGGGCACACATTCTTATCCCCTATGCAGGCAAGCCATGACCTTGCGGAACAGAGCTCTAACTTATCAAGTTCATCTGCAAGCACAATTCCTGCCAGGAAAGAAAAATACTCTGGCAGACTATCTCAGCAGAAATATCATGGACCCTCACGAATGGAAATTGAATCCACAAATCTTCAGCATGGTAACGCAAAAATGGGATGCCCAGACATAGATCTTTTTGCCTCCTCACTGAATTGCCAACTACAAAAATTCTGCACAAGGACTTCTCACACACAAGCATGAAAAGTGGATGCTCTCTCCTTCAGCTGGAAAAGCCTAAAAGTTTATGCCTTCCCACCACTGCCTCTCCTCTCAAAGGTACTCCTAAAAGCCAGACAAGAAAAACCACAGATGATCCTGATTGCTCCATACTGGCCAAGCCAGCACTGGTACCCAATCTTAAAGAACTTAGCTCAAGGCCCACCATGGATTTTGCCTCAAATACCACACCTTCTGACAAAAACAATCAGATCCTGCACAGTCAGCTCAAAACCCTAAACCTGACTGCATGGCAGATTTATTAGTCAAACAGGCAACACCTCTCTCTAAAGCTGTTATGGATGTCATTTTGGAGGCCTAGCACCAGGAAAGCTTACTCAGAAAAATGGAAGACATTCTGCGCCTGGAACCAGGCTCAAAGCCTTGACCCTCTTGTCCCAAACATTCTTCAGATTTTACAATACTTAACTGAGATGCTGGACAAAGGCCTATCCTTCTCATCAATTAAGATCCATGCCTCTGCCATTTCAGCACATTACAACACGGATCCTCCTTTATTCTCTCACCCCTTGCTAAAGCTGTACATTCAGAGGGGCTAAAAACATAAGACCGCCCCGGAGAGCACCAATACCAACTTGGGACCTCAGTTTCGTTTTGGAAAAACTGACCCTGCCACCTTTTGAGCCACCCAATACAGCCGATCTAAAATTTTTATCATGGAAAACAGCTCTGCTCCTGGCAGTAACTTCAGCACGAAGAGTCTCAGAGCTACAGGCATTAATGGCAGTGGAACCTTTTATAATTTTTCATCAGGACAGGGTTTCTTTAAGGACAAACCCTACCTTTATGCCAAAGGTGGTATCTAGTGTGTCTCTTAACCAAACCATCCATTTGCCAACTTTTTATCCAAACCCCCAGAATAAAGGGGAGAAACTTATGCACTCTTTGGACATACACAGGCAGCTATGCTTCTACTTGGACAAAACAAAAGCTTTCAGGAAAACTGAGCAACTGTTTGTAGCATATGCTGCAGGATCACAGGGAAAGGCGATCTTAAAGCAGATTATATCCAAATGGATAGGGCACTGTATTCGTTACTGCTACACACAGCATGGAAAATCAGTCCCTAATGACATCAGGCCACATTCCACCAGGGCAACAGCCACTTCAACAGCCTTTCTCAGAGGAGTACCTACCAAGGAAATTCTGGAGGCTGCAACTTGGAGTTCAGTGCACACCTTTTCCAAGCATTACCACCTGCCTCTTTACTTTAAATCCAGAGCAGGATTTGCCACTACAGTTCTGCAGGGCCTCATAGCCAACTCTAACTCTTTATAGACCAGCCACCCAACCTTAGCTTTGGGATTCTACCCAAGTGTAATGACTGCAGCAGTGTAACACGATGAACATAGTACAATTTTGTACCTGCCATAAATGTAGATGTTCGAGTGTTCACACTGCTGCAGTCCAGGTTACCCTCCCTCCATCCCCTCTGAACTAGCTGGACTTATCTATACATTTCTATCCTATACAACCTTTGAGGTGTATTTGCTTGTAACTGAAGGTATTGTTTTTATTTTCTATGTATATTTTTTACTAGCAATATGTATTGCCTACCTACTTGGGGGCACCTGACATCTGGTGCAAGAAAAACTGAAGAAAATGGCGTCGGATGCATCTTGTATACCCCTGGCACACTGACGTCAGGGAAGAAGCAACAGCAACCGACTCCGGACCAAGACTTTGGAACTCTGGCCGACTACGGGACCGCCTGACGGCAGGATGACACAAGTGTAATGACTGCAGCAGTGTGAACACTCGAACATCTACATTTATGGTACAAAACTGTACTTTTCCTTTCCTGTGGCCCTACCTTTTGGAGCAATCATGGATTCTGGATCGATCTCCTGATTCATCAATCTGGACAGTTCCACCCCCCTCCATCCACACCCTCAAATTGACAGCATGGCTGCTCCAATTCCACGTATAGCCAGGTGCATTCCCTTATCTCCAATGGTCAAACACATCCTAATTTCATCCCATAAACCTTCCACTCAGAAACTATATTCTAGCAAATGGAAAAGGTTTTCCCTTTGGGCTACACCGGGGCTTAGATCTATATACAGCTCCTTTAGAATCCATTTTATCCTTCCTAACAAAAATTTTTCATGAAGGAGCGGCAGCCGCTACAGTCGGAATTCAGTTAGATGCCATTTCCAATTTCCATTTTGGTTTCATGGGAAATCCAATCATGCAACCTTCTTAAAAGGAGTTCTTCTTAGGCCCCCAATAAAACAACCTTTAGAACCCTAGGACTTAAATTTAGTCCTCTCATCTTTGATGTCTGCACCCTTTGAACCATCCTCGTCGTCAGACTTAAAATTGTTATCATGGAAAACCCTGTTCTTGGTAGCTATAACATCGGCTAGGAGAGTCTCGGAACTTCAAGCCCTAACTATTCAATCTCCTTACATTATCTTTCACAAGGATAGTCTCTCTCTTAGGACAAACCCTTCCTTTCTCCCTAAGGTTTGTTCAGAATTCAACCTGAGTACTACCATTGAGCTACCTGTGTTTTTTCCAAACCACTGTAATAAATCAGAGTATAGACTTCACCTAGATGTCCACAGGATACTCAGATTCTATATACACAGGACCAAAGAATTCAGGAAATCTGATCAACTTTTTGTTTCCTTTTCTGACAAA
>NC_056751.1:834915665-834995800 GCF_019279795.1 Protopterus annectens
TCAAAGGAAATATTTAAAACATTGCAGGACAGTCTCAAATTAATACAGAAAACATCTAAACTAATCTTTACTTTATTTCTAACTATATCTAAAAGATGTATTATTCCCTAGAAACCTACTATTACAGCAAGGCAAGTGTGATGAAATGGGTCTTCTAGCTGATGTTTTGGTCAGGTCAAAGACAAATACAGAATGCTCTGTCTCTCTGAGAGTTCTTAAATTAATATTTCAGCTGTTACCGCTGCGATACTTGTAGCATGACATCACTTCTTGTCATCTGACTGTCCCAGGTGACATCCTCCACTGCAGTTGGTAGTATTTAGCATCTCTCTGTGAAAATTCATAAATAAGGACTTCTTAGTTCTAAGGCAAATAGAAGTTGTAAAATAATTTACATTCCTCCACATTTACAGACAATACAAAAAAGTCTAGTTCTAGACATTGTCTCCTGTTGTACTGAAACTGAAAGATAACATCTTTTTTATTACGTGGTTATAAAGTAATTTTTCAGCTATTCTTCTGAAGTTAACTTCTTGTGTTTCAGTCCCCATTGTTAAAATACTTCTACATCTAAACAGTTACAATAATGTATATACATTTCTGCTCAGTACTTTACAAAATATCTCCTCTGGACTCATGTCTGTACAATATGACATACAGTTCTATTACAGTTGTAACACAAGCAATTGCATCATGCTGATATTCACAAATGGCACACACCCACTTACAAAATTCCTGATAGCTGGGCTGCAGTATCTGCTTTTGTTACGCTAGCTATGGCCTCTCAGGGCTCAGCCTCCATCTCTCAGCTGGCAGGAAATCTCAGAAGGGCTTGGTGCCCAAACCTGTCTTTTTAGCAGCTCAGTTCAGTTTGCCTAACGGGTACATGGCAGGTTCCCTGAAGGTTTGGAAACTAGCCTTCTCGGATATCCTTGGCAGGATATAACCCATATAGCTAAGGCTACTGAAGCAGTGATCATGCGAACATCTACTATTATGGTAAGTTTACTTCCAGAGCTGTACTGTGTTATATAAGCATGTTGACTAACCACAGAATTTATCAATGTTATGCCAGTAGTTTTCTTGCCATGAAAGTCTAATTGTTACTGTTGCAGCATTCTAGATTCATAGAAGATGTTCAGAGGCAACTAAATCTCATAACCTTTTCCACCTTACCTTCACCGTTCCCCAGGCAGTACCTCTGTTCAACTGGAGAGCCATACTGCTCAGTTTTGGAGTAAATTTGTGGATACCCATCTGTTTAAAGAAAGCTAGTAAGTCATGCTACTTAACATGCAGGGGACTTTTATTCAAGAAGCTTGGGAGCAGCTGTGTTATAAACCTGTCCCTCCATTGTGTTTTATCTATCTGTTAGTGAAGATTGAAATCACTGGTTGTAGTAGTGGTGGAGATATTGGACTTGAGGAGAAGCAGGAAGTCCAGGACAGTTGGCTGTATAATGGCAAGGCAGAAGAGACTGAGATCTTCCCTCAAAAGTGTATAAGACACTGAACAGACAGAGTGAGATTTCAGCATCTCTTGGTAGCTCAGGGACTTTTAACCTGTGATATTTCGTGTTAGAAATTTTTGGGGGTGGGGGTCTTTCTAAGTGTTTTATTTGTTTAGTGAGATACATCCCAAAAAGGGGCATTATACTCACTAACTAGTCAGAGTATAAGATAGAGATTACCTCGTAAGGGTTTGATGTTGAACCTTTGGCAAATTAGCTGGCGTAGATAAAGGATTTACTGATGACTGTTATGTTATGTTCGAAACAGAGGGTGATGTCGATCCAAGCACCCGTGTCTCTTAACTACAGTTTTGTGTTGTAGAGATGGGTTGTCAAAACAGTGTGATGTGAGAAGGAGCTGTCTCTCAAAAGTGAATGAAGTGACGTTGGTGGTGTTGAGGAGAAAGGCAGATTAGGATATGATCTCCCCAGTATTTTAAGTAGGAGAATGCTTGCTGCTTTTGCCTGCTCTAGCCTCTGTGGTGAGAAAGTTAGACATGTTTAGACAACCTGTAATTGGATGAGTACTTTGTCAGCCCTTTTTATTGGCAAGCTTGGAAGCAGAGGTTAAGTGACTTGCTCAGAGTTGCACAGTAGATAGATGGAGTTTGTGAATGTGAATTTAAAGCTTAGTTGGTCTAGATAGATATCCACATTTCTTGGTTTGGTGTGGTGTAAGGTAGCAGAGTACCTGTTGGGTTCATTTATAAAAATTGTTGTAATCTGTTTTTTGTTGCTGTAGTGTGCCAAAGAGCATGGTATAGGATTTAGCTTTGTTTACAATTAGTTTTTCTGTAATCCAGTTCCTTATCAGCTTGAAATTGTTTTGCGTCTCTGCTGAAGTCATTTTAGTGATTGGTTCTGCAGTGATGCATCAGTGACATAAATAATGCAAGATATTTTGTGTACATGGAGGGAAACAATGGGCGAAATACAGATTCTTTTGGGGCTCCCTGTTCAGGTTACCTGATACATGAAGGTGTGCTCTTCACCGAAGGTAGTGAACAACCAGTATGCCAAAGGACCAGCCCATTTACTGGCCTCTGCTGAAATCCTATTGGCTATTTGTACCTTGGTTGAAAAGACTTCCTTAAGAGTTATCAACTTGAATTAACAATTACCAACCTTGCCCATGGGTCGCACTCCATGTCACCCATCTGTCCAGCCTGTTGTATGGCACTACATCTGAGGAGTAATTGATTTCCAGTTCAACGATATCTTCTGGTTTTTGTTTCACCTATAACCATTTCATAAAATTGGATTGTTTGTCTGCCAGAATTTTTTTAACATATTTACTTATTTCTGTGAGGACCACATGCAAGGTGTACTGTATTGTCCAGGAGGTTGGCCTGTTTCACTGCTACATTCTTAATTTCTGTTGTATCCCTATTATAACATTTTAACATCCGAATCAACCTATGCCCAGAATTTAGTTACGTATTTTCACTTTTTTAATATCTAAACAATCATATACAACAGTTCCCTCCACCTTGACTCTATCCTTTCGATTGGCCTTTTCATATTCTGCTTTTACCCATTCTTTTCAATAGTGCCCCTTTTCTTTCCATACTTTTGTATCCCTAATTAGTCTCTCATTTCTTCCTCCTATTAAATTAGCGTTGTGTTTTAGTGCTTCCCCCTCCACTACTTTTATTTCCTTCGTTAACTTTACTCTCTGCAACACTTGGCATTTTGTTTTCCAAATTTTTTGTTGTTGCTCTTTTGACCATTGATTGTAAAATACAGAAGTGTTATTGTTTGAAAGTGCTGTTTGCCTTCATCTTCATAGGTTTCCTAGGAATTCAAGCGGCCTACCGTGCAGAATTTCTAGGGAGGAAAATGGCCATAGATAGCCTGTAGATATTTTCCAGCCTCCTTCCTTCATTCCTTACCACTACCCTCTCATGTTTTCAAATTCTTTTGTAGCTACCCTCCAATCTGTCAACAAAGTGGACTACACTGATAGGTTTTCCAGCTTTGCAGATAGATTTTGACAAGTCTTTTAAGTGTACAGGGTAGCTGTGTACTGTTTACATCTATTTGCATGTAACAGGAAGACAGTATCCTCCAGACATGGTCTTCACCTGTCGCATCTAGGCTTTTGTATATTGGCTAAAATATTATCCACCCCCAAAGTGCCGTTTTAGGCATTGCCAAACAGATAAACCTTCCAACTTAAAAAAAAAGCTACTCAGGACAAACTAAAGGTGTTGCTGCTCACAGCTAAGAGTCTCAACAAGAAACTCTCCTAACCCGGGAGAATCCTTACATCGGTGTAGTTAGTGAAACTTGATTCAAAGCCACAAAAAAGCACTCTGGCAGTGCATGGGTGCAACACCTTTCATATGTTCTGACCACCCATTGAACATGAAATTGCAAAAGGCAGAGGTGTTGTCTGTCTACATAAAGGATAAACACACCTCAAGGCTGGTCAAACAATATGAAGTGCTTGAGCTACTCCATGTCCATCTAACCATGGTAAAAATTCATTACCATGTTCTTGCTAGCTACAGGTCCCCCACCATGAACCAGGAAACCCATTCACCATACCTGAAGTTACTAGAATCGGTCATCATCTAGCCCAGTATCACTCTCATGAGTGATTGTAACTACCCCTCCATTAATTTGAAGGCAGCATGGCCACAAACTTGAAGGTCCAAAGATTTCTTGACTTTGTAAATTCAAATGCTTTGGAGTAGATAGTCTGCGTTCCCACTAGGGGAAGAAATATCCTAGATTTGGTGCTCACAAATATGGGAGAGTGCTGCACCAGTCCTAGTGAGATGTCCTCACTGGTAAGATCAGATCATAGTGATCTCCCTTGAAAAAGTGGTAAAACGTGTCCCCCCCCTACCTAACCCAGCAACTTTTAAGAACTTCTCCAAGGTAAATTACCCCCTATTAATGGTCAGCATAGCTAGATGTTCTTCATGTTTCACTGTTGCAGTCATTACATTTGGGTAATCTTGCTGGCAGGTTGCCCTCAGCCGGCCTGAATTCCAAAGTCTTGGGTCCTGCGTCAGCTGCTGTCGCCCCTTCCCCGACGTCAGGTGTATAAAAGAAGCAGCCAACGCCATTTTCTTCAGTTTTTCTTGCCCCAGATGTCAGGTGCCCCCAAAAGGGTTGCCAAAATTTATATATGTATAATTACGTGCACCAATATAAAACTTACCTTCATCTACAAGCAAATGCACCACATAGGTTGTATAAATCAGAGAAGGAAAGATAAGTTCCATCAGAAGAAAAGGGGGACGGAGGGTGGGTAACCTGGACTGCAACAGTGAATACACTCTAACATCTACATTTATGGTAAGTGTACACAACTGTACTATGTTCTTCGTGTTTCGCTGTTGCAGTCATTACATTTGGGTAGAGTCCCAAAGCTAAGGTTGGGAGGCTGGAGCTAAACAGCATTAGGAGCGGCTATGAGGCCCTGCAGAACTGCAGTGGCAAAGCCTGCCCTGGATTTAGAGTAGAATGGCAGATGATAGTGCGTCGGCTGCTCTCACCCCTTCCCTGACGTCAGGGGTATAAAAGAAGCAGCTGACGCCATTTTCTTTAGTCTTTCTTGCCACGCGGTGCCTGAAGCAGTTCGCAAGTGCCGGTCGGCCGACTCCTGAGATTTTCGTGTTCGAGTTTCAAATCCGAAGTCTTCATCTGCTAAGTACCCCGTTGGGGAAACTTTTTTTCTTGCTCCAGACCGATGTCAGAGAAAGTTAATAATCGTATTTCTTGTGCGAAACAAATACCTCAAGGATTTTCATTCTTACTGTATTCCTTGCCTAGGCCCTGATCACATTTCTGGTTGTCGGTTTTGTGCTAGATTTAACCAACGCACTATTAAGCGTCTGTATGATTTTGCTTTAAACTATTTTGGACGCCGGTTTAATTATCCAGAAATGTCATCGGATAGCCATCCGACTACCGGAGTTCACAAGAAACGCAAAGAAAAGGAAAGAGCTAGACAACCGAGGCACAAAACCGATGATGAAGCTTCTCCTAAGCCAATCGCCGGTTCACAGCCCCTGACGCCTGCTACTTTAGAGTCACAGGACTCTACCGACTCCCACGTGGAGTTGGCCATGCCGCTGGAAACTCAAGGTATTGGAGCCTCGGATATTATCCCTTCAGATGGGTCCGGAGCCACTGAGCAGGCACCGGCTTCTGAGGGTGTATTCAGACCTAAATATCTTTACATCAAACCGACTTCAGCTTCAAAGGCAAATATTAAAGCACCTTCCAAAGCAAAGAAACAAACTCAAGAGCCACGTGGTCAGGCCTCTATGTCCAAAAAAACAGATGCTCAAAATGGCCGAAGACTCGATTACCTTGATCAGGGGTTCCCATCCCCCTCCTGATAAGAGGCCTAGGCAAGAGACTGACTATGAATCTTCAGATCAGGTTTTCATTTCTTCTGATTCCTCTTCTGATCAGGAATATTCTCTCCCCCCACCTTCAGCTTCTCCTCCAGAGGACTATTCTTTTGGGGAAGCCATGGGGGAGCATTTCCACTGGGAGAGCCAAGATTTTTCAGAATCTAAAAAGAGGCTCAGGGATTTCCTTTTACTACCTCAACACAAGCCACTAGCCATCCCTCCTGTGTTAGACATTGTAGATGTGTTGTCGGAGTCTAGTCTTTCCCCTGACTCCTTACCTCCAGCTCCTGTTAAGACTGACAGATATTACAGGGTTCCTGACTCTCATAAATTCCTTTTTAAAAACCCTGCTGCAGACCCAGAAACTATTTCTCAGGGTCCCAAGGGAGTTAAGACTTCCGCTGCAAAAAACCCTACCCCCTCTGACAGAGATTCTAGGGCACTGGATAGATGGGGAAAAAAGGTATACACATCTGCTACCTTGGCTATAAGGGCCTTAAACTGTCAGTTTCATATGCTCAAATATCAGCAACATGTCATGGCATTGCTTAAACAGAAAATGTTGTTAAACTCTGAATGTGCAGAAAACAAGGAAATGCAGGATTTATTGCATGCAGCTGAACAAGTTGGAAAGTATACTTTGCAATGTGGATGATAAAATGACTGCCCCTGGCCGGGGCCAGAGGCAGCTTCCAAGTAAAAAGCATCAGCCAGCTGCCATTTTCCCAAGTCTTCGTGCCCGCCCTGGCTCCTGTAAGAAGATCAGCGGCGCTGCCGCCCTCATCAGATCCAGTTTTTCGCGCTGCCAAGACTTCAAAAGCTTTCCGTACCCCGCTGGGGTCTGTCAGCCCCCAGCCAGCACGAGACATCAAAAATCTTTAAAGCCCTTTGGGGGAGTTTTCTACCTTCAGCCCGATTCCAACACAAATAAACTTTTTTGCCAAGACCTGCAAATACATCAGCCTTGTTTATACCCAGCCCACCTTCACTGCCTTAAGCCTTACACTGCGGGTCAGCCTGTTTAGCTCATTTCGCCTTCAACCCCGGTAACTCTTGACCCGGTTTCTCTGAATCATTTGGTTTGGGGAGAGTTCGAGGCTTATTTTTCACGTCCGTAGACGGAGAAAAAGGCGGGCAAAAAAGCGGAAGGAAAGGAAAACCGGTTCCAAAAGGACCATCACTCACGACCGCGGCAGATCCCTATCACCTTGTCCAGGGGTTTTGGCGCTGGTCGGGCCGGCCGAAATTCGAATTCAAGTCCATTCATGAAGACGGCGAGGCCCAACCGCCCGACCGGTTGCCCCTTCGGCTGAACTCCCTACCAGTGTGCTTCTCAAGTGTCCGAGGCCACATACCTTTGGACATTTTACCCCTGCTTTAAAGCTAACCATTCACCTCTCCCCTAGGCATAAGGCCCCAAACTAGGGCTAAAGGCCTCCCACTATCTAAAGCTATGCCTACAAAACCTACTCCTCAGCCTCCTACCTGTTCAGGGACTCCTCACCCTCTCAGAGACCTTATTTAACCCTTTATCCCTTTTTCACCTGGCTCAGACACTTCCCTTCACCCTCCCTCGGACAAAGGCCACGGAGAGGGATGTTACCCCCCTCAGACATCTGAGAGATGATTCCACCAGAGGTATCCTCTCGGTTGAATTCCCCTTCCAGAGATTCCTGCAGGACTCTCACCCTTATGAGGATTCAGATGCTGAGCCCTTTCCTTTCCCCTCCTCTGATGAAGATGAGATCTTTTTGCTGAGGTTCCAATATCAGCCCTGAGCGATTTGCTCCTGTTCTGAAATGTAATTTCTGAGATTTTACAATGGCCCTCACCTAGCCCCCCATATTCTTCCTCGCTATCTCTGTATACTGATGGATAATGAATGATCCCGGTGATGATGTTTCCAATTCCTCCGGCCTCCTGACCTGCCCCCCCAGAAACGGATTCTCAGGGCCATAAAGGATGATTAAAGCCGCCACTGGTAAATCAAGAAACTCTTTCAGAGGGTCAGCTGGGTCTCCACTGCCTAAGCCAAGGCCTCTAAACTCTGCTGAGAGTCCTAGAAATTGTCAGAAGGGGAAGAAGGTATTTCTGAGAGCAATTTGTTAGATAAACCTAATAAGAAACTCTTTCTTTCAACCAATTATTAAAGAAAATTTTCTTGAAATTGGTAAGAGATAAGAAAATAGACATTCTGAAACCCTTGATAGTAAATGGCTTCAGGATTTGGTACCCTTCATCACAGGTTAGTAATCATTTGGTTAGCAATCATTTCTTGAAATGCGCCTCTTCATTTAGAGCCCTGATGCACTGCAGCTTTAACTAGGGCAGGGGGATTTGGCAATGCAGAAACAAAGAGGATTTGGTCATTAAAGGAAATAGATTCACTAAAGGTTTCCAAAAAGGCAATGGCTGGTGAAAACAGTTAAAGATTCTAAAAAGAGTGAGGACAAGGCAAAAGAGATGTTAAAAGTTAAAGATTCCCTGCACTGGTCGAGATTCAACTTAATAGATCCCTGAGGGGGAGTGTTCACCTCCTGTGAAGAAACTGCAAATGCCCAGGAACCATAGCCAGAGCAGGTGAGAAGCCAAGGTGCACCGGCGGGCAGCAGGACGTCAGACCCAGTGGGCAGGCTGCAGCAGAGTGCAGCCCCAGAGCAGCCTGCTTCACCAGGGAGGGCACAGAGCACTTACACAGAGAACTGCACACCAGGGATCAACTGGCAACATATGGGTTGCAGGCTACAAGCTCACACCGCAAATGTAATAGACAATATTATACAAACTTATTCAATATTACAAACTGTATACAGACACCAAAAATACACTTTGCCAAGGCATTATTTAAAAAAAAACGGAATGCCAAACCTTCCACCAGCCAAAAAGACAGGTAAAAAATGACAGATCATACAGAGGGCATAGAAAGTTACTCAGAAAAGAACAAGGTGCTGAGAACAACTTCCATATTTAGGCCTTGCAGATGTCCAGCCCAAGACCAAGGATTTTTCTGGGGCTTCATTGTGCGAACCTGTCAAAGAATGCCAAAATAGGCATTGCTTTGCCCTCAGACACTGACCCTACAGCAACCTGGTGCCATGGATCTTCAGATTAGGCATACCTGCATCCCTATTCCAATTCAAGCATACACACTCCTTATACTCTCCAATGCTTCTTGCCCAATTCTAAGCATTGCCTCTTTGGCTCAGATTTTTTGGCTCAGACCTCAGATCACGTAAATTCAGCACGCACCTATTGCATTCTGCAATGCCCAGGGACTTCAAAACTTACCAATTCAGACCGTTATCATTTATCAAAGCCGGACATGAAGGGAAACATGCCTGATAAACTTGGTCGCCATAAATCTACAATACCAGGAATTGTTGGGATCACACCTTACACAAAAGTCAACAAGAGTGCCAGAATTTGGGATTACCTGGAGATCTGTGCAATAACCACCCAAACAACTTTTCTAATACAGACAAAGACAAAGGCATCCAAATGGCTTTTCAAACAGAAGAAAAGAAAATCAATATCCAATCACTCAAGCTTCTGCTTCAGCAAAAGAATACATGGCAAAGGTTTCTTGGCTGATCTGATACTCCTGTGGCTTCATTATGAATCTGCAGATTTCTGGTTTCCAGTACCAGGCTGCATATGATCAATTGCAAGTCACCCCCTGGGAACCTTGGGTTCAACACAACTACCATATAGGAAGGAATTTCTGAAACCACAGTTCAAAAGGAGGAAAAACATTCCAACAGGCCTTTGCCTTCAACAAAATCAACACAGGCATACCAACACCAAACCCACAACAACACAGACATGCATTTACATGGAGGGCAAATGTATCCAATGCCTATGGCCTCAAGGAAGAGGATCAAGGCACATGGCCTCAGACAGCTACAAACAAGCACAAACAAAAAGGAAATGGCGAGGGGGTCATTCAAAAAGGCAAGGCCACCCACCTCTAAAAAGGCCAGGACAACTACATAAGTCATGTACATAATGCCACGGGGTGGTGGGCACAATTAAATACATGGGATGGGAACCCTATGGCCAAATGGCTACTAACACTGAAACTAAATATACAGCATCAGTATACAGCTACAAGCAGAACCAGGGAAATACACTCCGAATACAATGGCCAAGAATGCCTGCAGATGGAACTACAATGGATTTTTCGCATCCAGGCATCTTCATCCTGATATCAAAAGAAAGGGAAATGCCGAGATAGATCTGTTACCATCCCCTGACAACCATCAACTCAAAGACATTCTCTTCAGAAGACATCCACCCACAAAGGAAAGAAGGGAAACTCCTGGAAGGCTGATTTCTTCTAAAGTATGCCTTCCCACCTCCCATTGATGTACAAAGATACTAAAGTGGATCAGGAGGAAATGTCAAGAGTGATACTGGATAGCTAAACTCTGGCCAAGGCAACACTGGTATCCATTATTTTGATATAAATCATGGGGCAAAAGACCAGGCCTCCCCTGATGCCTGCATGTCTCAAGCAGGCCCATCCCACCATGCAGAACCATAACCAAATTATTGCATCTAAAAATCCAAATGTAACTTAAACTAAAAAGGGCCTGTGAAGGTTATATCACAACTTGATTTGAGGAGCCAATTGAAGCCTTTTACAGGTACAGCATGAAAAGCTAAACAAAGGATTTCAAAGGTGAAGAGATTGGAAATGAAGGAGATTTAAATGCAAGAACACATATGGCAAGTATAACACATAATGGTTCCCACTTATCCTATATTTTCCAATACATTGTCATTCATGCAAGCATCTATTCATCCATCAATCAGCAATCCTTCCACCACAATCCATTGTCCTATCCTTCAATCTCACCTCCTCTCCTCCAATCATTCCTGAGAATTTGAGAGGATCAAAAACCCAAGACCTCCCTCTCTCCTCCAAGGGCTGACAGGGATCACTTGGAGAAACTGAAAACATGAAACTTCTTTGATTTTTCAGTCTACAGCGATTCTTTCCTTCTGGTCTGCTTCTTTTGCTTAAAGAGTATCTGAACTTCAGCAGGCATCAGCAGGAATTACTTTCTTTCTCCTTTTCCAGCAGCCTTTTCTTTGCATCACTTTTCTCCTTTTTCAGACACCAAGGTCTCTACTAATTCCAGTGCAAACCAAGCAATTTATTGCAGAACGTAGTTATCCCACCCACCACTTGTTGCCTAATTGTTCCCAACACACCTAAATCCTTTGAACCACTATGCATACTGAGATTCAGATGCAGACAACAAAACTAACAGAAAAACAAAACAAAGCATGCAAAAAAACTGACCAACTTTGCTGCAATATGCTTTGGGGTGCAAATTTCAAAACTCAAATAGCAAAAAATTATGGAAATTAAGCTCATTATTGCTCAAAGACAGTTCACAAGATGGAATCACAGTTCATTCCACAGATGGCTCATTCCACCACACACGCCTTCCCAGAAGCAGCCTCCTCAAGCTATAGGGGGCGCTCCCATGACATTTTAGAAGCTGCTACTTGGAGCCAAACGGCACACATTGCAAAGCATACATCCTTTTTTATACTCAGAGATCTACTGCAGTTTTGCACTGCAGTCCTGCAGGATCTTTAACTACTACACCATTTCCTTTTCCTACCCCTCCCCCAGATTGCTATGGTATGTATTCTCTATGATATGTTATGGATGCATGACTTTCCCTAGTATGTTTTAGTACCACCACCAGTGAATGTAGATGTCCAATAGGTATGCATCTGCAGTCAGGGTTTCTCTCTCCTCCCCCCCCCTCTGTGGTCCTAGGGTGCTTACCCCCTTTTTTAGCTGGGAAGGGGAATTGGTGTATTTGTTGGGGTATATATATATATATATATATATATATATATATATATATATATATATTAATTTTATGATGGTTTATTGTTTTATTATCCAAATCCAAATTTAGCCCAGGCACCTGCATCTGGGGGCAAGAAAAAGAAAAAAAATGAAAATGGCGATGCTTTTATACCCCAGACGCCTGGACCGCCGGGAAAGTGCGGCATCACATCAGCCCAGGCCCCAGACTTTGGAATCCGGCCGGGCCGAAGGGGCTGCCTGAGGCAGGACAACTCATATGTTATGACTGCAGATGCATACCTATCGGACATCTACATTTATGGTAGGTACAAAACTGTACTTTTTGATTCTTTGGAGGCCTCATGCAGGGCCACAGTTACAGGTTCTGCAATTAGGAGGCATGCTTGGTTAAAGGAACAAAATCTGCCTGATCATGTTAAAGTTAAATTATTAGATGCACCTTTACAGCATGATACTTTGTTTGGTGTTAAGGCAGAAGAGGTGTTAAAGAAAATGGAGGTCAAAGCTAAATCTATGCAAATGGCCAAAGATTTTTTACAAGTACAGCCACCTAGGTCTAGTTAGACACTGGCCAACAAAGAATTGGTCCTTTCCTGTGTCAGACAGACCTCACAGGGGCAGATCCAGACACCCTAGAGGCAGATCCCAGGCGCAAGGTTCATACTGCTCAAAGCAATGGGGGGCTTCTACCTCCAAAGTTGAAGAAGACAAATCACAACCATACAGGAAACAGTCCCAGTGACTTCCCCCTGCCTGCACCAAGCACTTATCTCCTGGCAGCACCCTTAGGGGGAAAATTAGCACTTTTTTCTCAGAATTGGCACATTATAAACGAAGACAAGTGGGTCCTAAATATCGTGTCACAAGGCTACAAGTTCCATTTCCATACCCTGCCAAAGGCAAACGGCTGGCCAGATCTGCCAAAAAATCAATGGGCAGAGGCACAAAAACAAGTCTCATCCCTAATGGACAATGGGGGCCATTCAACAAGTACCAGAGCAAGAGCAGGGACAAGGATTTTACTCTACTGTTCTTGGTACCCAGAAAGGACAAGGCCTGGAGGCCAATACTGGACCTATCTATTTTGAACACATTCCTGGATATACCAAAATTCAAGATGTTGACTTTGCAGCAGCTTCTGCCCATGTTGGGCAAGAACGCTTGGCTTGTGACTTTAGACCTAAAAGAGGCATACCTGCATGTTCCAGTCAGACAAATATGCAGAAGATACCTCGGATTCAAGGCTGGTTCAATGCATTACCAGTACTCTGCACTGCCCATTGGCTTATCTACTGTGCCCAGGGTCTTTACAAAGTGCCTGGCACCAGTAATTGCATTCTGCAGACAAAGAGGAATACAAATATATCCTTACTTGGACGACTGTCTAATTCAAGCAGAGAACAAGGACATTCTTCTACAGCATCTGGCGTTTGTGAAAAGACTTCTAACATGCCTAGGGTACACAGTCAACGAAAAGAAATCAAAACTAGTACCCACTCAAGAGATAATATTCCAATACAACTGCCCAGATGGCTTATCTCACGCCAGACAAACAAAGGCAACTGACTACCTATTTCAAAATGTTGGCAACAAAGGCCCAGTTATCTGCAAGAAAAATTCTGCAGGCTTTGGGCTTCATGGCATCCTGCATCCTACTAATTCCATATGCAAGACTGCATATGAGGAAACTTCAATGGTACCTAAAGAGTGTTTGGACTCAACATTGCCACAGCATGGAAACTTTGATTACTCTCATTCCCTGCCTGCAACAGGAATTTCGATGGTGGGCAAAGGCTTGTCACCAAAATAAGGGACAGCCATTCACATTACCCCCAGCCAGGCAGACACTAAGAACGGATGCATCAGATTATGCCTGGGGGGCCCACATGGCAGGAAGATGCATTCATGGCACATGGACCTCAAACCAAATGCATCTGCATATCAATCAAAAAGAGGTGCTAGCAGTTCAAAATGCCCTGACAGCCTTCAAGGGCCTACTTCATCCAGGACAACTACTGATAAAGACAGACAACACCACGGTCATGTGGTATATAAACAAGCAGGGGGGCACACATTCCTACCCCCTTTGCACACTAGCCATGACTTTGTGGAACACAGCATTGACTTACCAAGTACATCTGCAGGCACAATTCCTGCCAGGAAGGAAGAATACTCTGGCAGACGAACTAAGCAGAAACCTCATGGATCCCTACGAGTGGCACCTGGACCCACAAATCTTCAGCATGATAATAAGAAAATGGGGATGCCCGAACATAGATCTATTTGCCTCCCCTCACAACTACCAACTAAAAAGATTCTGCACAAGTATTTATCACAGACAAGCATGGAAAGTGGACGCCCTATCTTTCAGCTGGAAAAACCTATCAGTATATGCATTTCCCCCTCTGCCTCTCCTCCCCAAGGTACTCCTAAAGGTCAGTTAGAAGTAGCCAGAGATGATACTGATTGCCCCAGACTGGCCCTGCCAGTACTGGTATCCAATACTAAGGAGCTTGTCTCAATGCCCAGCTTTTACCTTACCTCAAATACCTCAGCTACTGTCCCAGCAAAACAGTCAGATCCTGCACAGCTAACTCAGAACTTTAAACCTGACAGCATGGCGAATAATGTAGTCATACAAAACACACTTCTCAGTAAAGCTGTGATGGATGTCATTTTGGAAGCCAGAAGACCTAGTGCTAGAAAATCTTATGCTTGAAAATGGAAGAGATTCTGTGCTTGGAACCAGGCACAAGGAACTGATACAGCTGTGCCAAATATTCCTCAGATTTTGCAATACTTGACTGAGTTGCTGGACAAAGGCCTATCTTTTTCATCTATTAAAATTCATGCCTCTGCCATTTCGGCTCATTACAATGTAGAGCCACCAATCTTTTCTCATCCCTTATTAAAGCAGTACCTCAGAGGAGCCAAAAATTTAAGACCTCCAAGGAGATCACCATTGCCTGCATGGGACCTCAACTATGTCGTGGAAAAACTCACTCTGCCTCATTTTGAGCTAGCTGCTACTGCTGATATAAAGTTTTTATCTTGGAAAACAGCTCTGCTCCTAGCAATAACTTCTGCAAGACGAGTTTCAGAGCTACAGGCACCTCATGGCTGTGGAACCTTTTATCATTTTTATATCCAGGCAGGGTCTGTCTGAGGACAAACCCAACATTTATGCCTAAGGTGGTGTCCAGTGTGGTTTTCAGCCAAACTATTCACCTGCCAAACTTTAATCCAAATCCACAGGACAAGGGGGAGAGAATTCTGCATTCTTTGGACATACACAGACAGCTTAGATTCTACTTGGACAGAACCAAAGTTTTCAGAAAGACAGATCAATTACTAGTGACATATGCTGCAGGGATCACAAGGAAAGGCCATCTCAAAGCAGACTATTTCAAAGTGGATAGGCCACTGCATTCGTTTCTGCTGTGTACACCATGGCAAGCCAGTACCTAAGGGCATTAGGCGACACTCAACCAGAGCTGCAGCCACTTCAGCAGCCTTTCTCAGGGGAGTACCTACCAAGGACATTTTAGAGGCTGCTACTTGGAGTTCAGTGCACACCTTTACAAAGCGCTATCATCTGCCATTCTACTCTAAATCCAGGGCAGGCTTTGCCACTGCAGTTCTGCAGGGCCTCATAGCCGCTCCTAATGCTGTTTAGCTCCAGCTTCCCAACCTTAGCTTTGGGACTCTACCAAATGTAATGACTGCAACAGTGAAACACGAAGAACATAGTACAGTTGTGTACACTTACCATAAATGTAGATGTTTGAGTGTATTCACTGTTGCAGTCCAGGTTACCCACCCTCCATCCCCCTTTTCTTCTGATGGAACTTACCTTTCCTTCTCTGATTTATACAACCTATGTGGTGCATTTGCTTGTAGATGAAGGTAAGTTTATATTGGTGCATGTAATTATACATGTATAAATTTTGGCAACCCTTTTGGATGCACCTGACATCTGGGGCAAGATAAACTAAAGAAAATGGCGTTGGCTGCTTCTTTTATACCCCTGACGACCTGACGTCAGGGAAGGGGCGACAGCAGCCGATGCAGGACCCAAGACTTTGGAATTCAGGCCGGCTGAGGGCAACCTGCCAGCAGGATTACCCAAATGTAATGACTGCAACAGTGAATACACTCGAACATCTACATTTATGGTAAGTGTACACAACTGTACTTTTCCAAGCTCCCCCAAATCCAGAAAACACCCAAACTGGTACAGAAGCATACACAAAAGCTCTGTATGACCATATAAACAACTGCATAGAAACATCAGTACCAGACAAATAAACCCAGTGTTATTAATAGGCTGTACAGTAAAAGAACGAAAATTCTGTTGAGAAGTAAGAGGGAATGTGCACAACAGAGCAAAATTTCCCTCTTTAGTCTAAACAAGCAAACCAGGGAGCTAGTCAAGTCTCTGAAAGCAGACTTTGAGGTAAAAATAACCTCCAAAGGTAAGGATAACATTAAGGCATTTTTCCATTATGTCCACAATCTTGAGGGCAACACCCAAAGGTGTGCTATATTAGTTGCAGATGGCATCACCTATACTCAGCCGGAAGATGTAGCAAATCTGCTGGCTGACAAATTCAGCTGAGATTTCACCACCTCATCACCCCCAGTTCCTCCCCAAGAAATACCTTCCACCACTCCTCCATCAATTATCACCCAAGTACAGGTTGTCACTAAGCTCTCTAAAGCTAAAAATATGTCTTCAGTAGGGCCTGATGCTATACTAGGTTGAATCTTAAACAACATAAATCAAGGCTTATCAGGCCCATTAGGATCTCTATTTAACCGCAGCCTCCAGACTGGCTTTTGTCCAAGTACAGTGGAGGACAGCAATGGTCATCCATCTGTGTACAGGGGGACCGTCAACTAACCTGGGAAATTACAGACCCATGAGTTTGACTAGTCTAGTATAAGGCCATGGAAAGAATAATCATGGAACCGATAAATGACCTAAGAAATCTCAAAACACTGGACATGACCCATTTAGGCTTTGTCAAGGGCAGATCATGCCTACTGAATCTGGTGAATTTCTTTTGAGAAAGTCACTAAAGCAATGGATGAGGGTAAAACAGTACATACCACCTTCCTCAACCTGGCCAAGGCATTTGACATAATTCCCCTCTCATTTGTTATAAATCATCTCACAAAACTGGGCATAAATCCCCACATCACTAGATGGATAGCCATTTGGCTCAAAGACAGGACACATGGTTAAGTGGGGTGAATCCAGATCCATTAAGAGACCAGTTACTGGTGGTGTGCCACAGGGCTCACTGCTGGGACCACTCCTGTTTAGAATGTACTTCTCTTAAGTCAAAACTAATGTGGAAGGCCTCTGGATGACAAAGTTTGCCAATGACTGCAAGCTGGGGGCAATCATTGAATCCCTGAATGATGTAGATATCCTTCAGGAGGGTCTAGATCAGATAAATGATTGATGCCAGAACCATCGGGCTAAAACTAAATGTGAAAAAAAAATGCATTATCATACCCTTTGAGAAGTCAAATACCCATGCAAATTATAACATCAATAGCACACACCCCTAAGACTAGACTCAGAGGTATAAGATCTATGTGCACTGATAGAGATGGTAGCCAGGACTTTGCTGTGTGTCCACAGTGGTGAGGAAGTCCTATGTGGCACAACTTAAAAGTAAAGTTATGGCATCCAGATCCAGGGAGATTATAGTTCTGATAAAAAACGCTCGACCACTTCACCACACAAATATTGAATATGAAATATAACCAAACAACAAGAAGCAGGACCACACAAAAAGTTTGAATTTTTACTCTGCCACTGGTGCCTCGGTCATTTGCCTTCAGTGGATAAAATAGTGTTAAACAACCAACATTTATACACAGGTTCAAACCCCAGTCAATTCAATTAGATAAATTAATTGAACAATTAAATAATATATTCCACTTTTTACATTTTTAAGTGCTACTAACACATTTACTAAAAGCAACCATCATGAGCATTAAACATAGCTAACTTTTTAAAATTTCATCAACTTTTTAAATAACCTACTTAATATAATTTATTATAATAGCAAATTCAATACATTTTACTTATTCTTTAAATATTTATAAAAAACATTTAAGTGCAAGAATTTAAGTACAATCAAACAAGCATGTCACTTCACACATTTACAAATTTACCTCAAGATTAGGATCTCTAGGAAATAATTTTCTATAGTTGAGAATTAACTTATTTATTTATTTTATTTAACATTTGTTGACCGGGAAAGTCTGACTAGGTTCCACAGATCCTATTTTCAGCGGAGGCCCGGGGAGAATCGCTCCAGAAGTGAATATGAAATATAACCAAACTTACTTTCTAATTCATTCAGCCTTTTCACTATATCACCCCCTCTAGATGAAACAGGTTGTGCCAAAATACTGAAGAAAAAAGAACAAATGCTGCCCCCATGAATGTTCACAAAATGCTCAGTCACTGGATTCCTCATGTTCCTATTATTCATGTCCCTCAAATGCTCCATGATCCTGACCTTCACCGGCCTCTTAGTTTGACCAATGTACCAGTTTACATTGGTACAACCACATCCTACAATATAAACCACTGCACAAAAGTTGCAACCAAAATTACCCCTACAGGTGAATCTTTTTCCATTGATATATGTGCCAGAAATATTTTTAATATGGCTACATACTTTACAGCGTCTACAAGCAAAAACACCAATAGACGCTTCAGAAGCACTTATTATAGGCATGTTCAGCAATTCCTTTAAATTAGCATAACACCCATATGAGAATTTCACATGGTGTGCTTGGCCGTGGTGGTACAGCGGTAGCGTTGTTGCCTCGCAGCAATAGGTTCTCCTGTTCGATTCTCGGTGGGAGTTCCATCTGTGTGGAGTGTGCATGTCCTTCCCGCGGTCGAGTGGCCTCCGAAAGACATGCGTGAATGGGCGTGCCTTCGCTGATGGTTGGGCGTCAGGCTGGCAACTTGGCACCATAAAAATCTACTGCCAATCATTAGCAGACCGGAGTTCTGCTGTGGTGACCCCTAATCAGGAAAAGCCGAAAAGACAAACAGGAAGCAAGTTTCCTCCTACCACATCTTTAAAAATAATGTACCAAAAATCCAAAATTGCTTTTTTCATCACTTCTGAAAAACCCGAAAAGTCATCTTGCCATTCCACTACACTAACCAACTTACAAAGTTCTTCAGTATTAGTAACATATGCAGGCACTTTATTTAAATATTTTTTCAACAAAGAATCTAAAAATAAACCTACATTTTGTAAGTATGACCCTACCCCTGAGATAATAGGCCTCCCAGGCTGGTCAGTTATGTCTTTATGTATCTTAGGCAAGGCATAACAAATCGGGTCATAAGGTTTTTCAACAAACAACTTCCTAACATTCTCCCTAGTAAGGAAGCCCAAACGGTCCCCTCTTTCCAAAAGCTCCAACAGCTGTGCATTGTATTCATTCAGTGGATTACAATTTAATTTTATATGATCTTCCCTAGCATCTAATAAATCATAGATCATTTTCTTATACTTTTGTCTACTCATAAGGACCCAGTTATCCCCCCCCCCTGCTGCTTGCTTAAACACATAATCATTCAAATTTCCTCTCAACTCATTTAAACATTCTCACTCACTTTTAGTAATATTATACATTTTTTTACTCTTAACACATTTGATAATCATTTTCAATTCTTCTCAAGAGCATTTGCTTGAAAAGAATTACAGCAGAGGAGAGCTTGGGTGGCATAAAACTGCTAACAATAGGTAAATGGAGTACCAACAATTTCTCATACCCTGTGGAAAAACCCACAGCATTCAGGTTAACATCAGAACAATTTTCTTCCTGTGTAGGATCGTCATTAAAGACAAATAAGTCAAAAATATTTTCTTCATCTGTAGGAACATCATAAATTGAAACATTCAAGAGCAGATCATCCTCAGCTATCCCATCCCCATCATTTAAAACATTCTTACTTTTATCAAAATATACAGTTAAATGCAATTTTCTACAGAATTTTTTCACCTCCATGAGTGTGTCTGCCAATGATGGCACTTTAATAGGTACAAACTTTGTGCCTTTCATTAGCAAAGAAATAGCTGAATCACTAGGCTGCATATCTGATAAATTAAAAATGTTTAAAGCATTTGATTCTTCAGATACACAGTCACTTACATCAAGCAAAACAGAATAACATGAGTTCAAAACAAAACTGGCTGCAACTTTAGAACGAATGACACCATTGCGTTCATCATTCTCAGGTACAGCAAACAAATTTCAACGATCCTTTTTCCCTTTGTAGCGACCCTTTCTTGACTTTCCCTGCTGCTGAACAGAAACTCCAGCAGCGTTATTTTCACGTTCTTGCGCTTGCAGAGAGTCAGAAAATGTCTTACCTTCTATAGTTTCAAACAAAACACTTTTTTTGGAGGAAATATCCAACGAAGAGGCTGAAGAATCACGCGATGCTACCGCTGGATCAACATTCTTCCTATTCAGCATACTTCTAATCGTACATGAATTATGTTGCCAACCAAAGGAGCTTCTTTTTGTTTCTATCAGTCACTTCCACTTCATGTTCACCCATTTTGCTATTCAGCTCATTCATCATCTTAGAAAACAGCTGCCCAGTTACAGACATACGCAATTTTGTTGCAAATCAACAATTTGCTGTTGGAGTTTCTCACCATTCCTATTGTTTCTTTTCACAAGTATACGAATCCACCCTAAGGTACATTCAGTTGAGACTTGCCTCCACTCCTGCAATAAATCCTGCTCATCTTCAGCAAAATTACCGTCTGGCAACTTATCTGTTCTTAAGCCTCTCAGTGTTGCCTTCATACCATAATATTTCTCCAACAGCTTGGTATCAAAGTACAGATTCAGTTTTTAAACGTCAATCTCTCAAGTTGTATAAACTGGAAATTACAGTCCATCTCACCAGTGGTTTGCCAAAAGTCATGATTAGCCAGCTTCGCCTCACGTTCCTTGATAAGTTCAGTGAATAACAGCTTTTAACATCTGTTGGGGTTCGAAATACCCCTGGAACTGCATCTGCCACATCCAAAGACATGATAAAAAATGCTTGACCACTTCACTACACAAATATTGAATATGAAATATAACCAAACAGCAAGAAGCAGGACCACACAAAAAAGAAGTTTGAACTTTTACTCAACCATTGGTAACCTTGGCCATTCGCCTTCAACGGATAAAATACAGCGTCTGACAACCAACATTTATGCACAGGTTCAAACTTCAATCAATTCAATTAGATTAATTAAACAATTAAGTAATATATTCCACTTTTTACATTTTTAAAGTGTTACTAACACATTTACTAAAAGCAACCATCATGAATGTTAAACATAGCTAACTTTTTAAAATTCCATCAACTTTTCAGTTTATAGTTCTGCTCTATTCATTAGACCATTAATTGAGTACAGTGTGCCATTTGGCATGGACTTGACTAGGCACTTACAACAGCTGAAGTGACCTCGGAGGTTCCTCGTAAAGAAAATACAGGGTATAGACAAAATGTCCTTTGCGGATAGACATTAAGGGGTGACCTATGCCGGATATACTGGACACTCTTAAATCCAGCCCTGATGAAGCTGCTAGACATCTGGAAGTCAGACAGCATGAGGGTCACCCGATGTAGGGATCTAAACTTGGTCAATGACTCAAAATATGGAGACTTGTCTCAGAGATTGCCCCTTGTTTTGGGACAGACTTCCTATTCACATTAAGCACAGTACTTCCCTGGCCCTCTTCAAATGCAGTTTAGATCAGTGGATGGGAAATTGCAAATTTACAACTGGGGTAGTGCCTGTGTCCATTAAGGACTGGGCAAGTCTGTAAGATACTCAAGACATGGGCAAAAATCCATGCCATCCTCTTGCCCCTAGTGGTCATGTATTGGGTAAAATCTGGTATATTGGCTTTTAAGCCATTAGCTTAATCTCCTATGAACCTATGAATGTTTAGGAACAGTTTTGTTTTTAAGGGCTTGTATGCTTTTTCCTGGAGTATATATAGCTGCAAGTAAGATTAAATGTACTACCTAACAAAAACTTTACTGACAGATGCATGGCTATCCCTTTCGGGCACTTGTATAGCTGCCAGTAAGTGGTCATTTTATTTAATTGCTTTCTCTTGTGTTTACTGTTGTTGCCTCCATTATTGGCCTGTGCTTGTTTTAGTTTTATTTTTGTAGCACCTTTGATGGAGGGAGTGTCTCCAGAATAGTAGCACTTGTAATAGTCTTTGCAGTCACATGATTGGGTAGAATAGAAAGTATGAGAGACTTGGTAGTGGTGTATGTAAGGTTGTGTGCTGTAGTATGACAGTCTCATTAAGAGTTGTGATAGTTTATTTGCAGATCCCTGAAAAGTACATTAGGTTAAGCACTAGATTCACTGGGTTACATTTTGGGTCATTTGTATGGGGCAAGTATTAATGTTTTTCTAATTGCTTTTCTCAGACGTTGTGCTTCCTGTTAGGTGCCTTTTAGCTTTTAACCCCAGTTTATCTTAGAAACAGGAGCAAGGACTGTGAATTAATCTTCTACCCAGTGACATTAGTGGCTCATTAAAATGGTGTCAGACTAGACCTGCTGTATGAAAAAAAAAAAAACATGAAAGTTATTTCTAGAGTTCAGAAATTCTCAATCACCAGTTTGTATTGCTTTTGTTTTCACTGTCAAGGTAAGGGATTAGAGGCATAAGGCTGACTCTGAAACAAGGTACTATTGCTTTAAGAACTAGTGGTTTTCCTTTGAGTGTCTGTTAGCACTTTCTCTCTTCCCCAGACACGGGACAGAAGGCCTGTCCCCCTGTTATAACTTTATTTGATGCATGCAGTTTTTATTTTCCTCCTGTTTTGACTTTTTGATAATGCTGAACTGCCCTCCCAAGGATTTGATAGCAATATTGAGGGGAATTGCTGTGGCAATAGGATTCCTTTTCAGGACATTGGTCACCATGTTCTTACTAAGAGTAATAGCTGCAGGATTTCATGAGTTTTCCTTTCCATTCTTGAATTCTGATTGTTGAAAAAAAACTCTGCCCCCATTGTAGCGTTCTTACTGTAATATTGTCTAGATGTTGTTTAGTGCACAGAAGCTTCAGTGGATTTCATGTTTTTTTTTTTTTTCTGATTGTTTTCTTACCACAGATCAATTATATATTGCATTATTTCAGGAACGGATTTGTTTCAACATACATAGCACAAGCTAGAGTGCACAGATGCTGCAGTTTTCACTGTTGGATATTGCCCACAATGTTACGTCTTGTACTGTGTCTTACTGACATTAGGAAGTTGTTTTGTCTTTTCGGCTTTTCCCGGTTAGGGGTCGCCACAGTGGAACTCCGGTCCGCTAATGATTGGCAGTATATTTTTTTATGGTGCCAAGTTGCCAGCCCGATGCCCAGCCTTCAGCGAAGGCACGCCCATTAACGCATGTCTTTCAGAGACCGCGGGGAGGACATGCAGACTCCACACAGAAGGCACTCCAGCCGAGAATCGAATGGAGAACCTCTTGCTGTGAGGCAACTACGCTACAGCTGTACCACCGCGGCTTACTGTCGTAAGGAATTATTTATTTTACATTGCTAAAAACATTTTTTTCTAGTTTGTTGGAGAAAATTTTCATGAAAAACTGATTTTATATTTCAGCACTACATAAACAAATTGGTAAAGACTGTCATCTGGTTACTTAAATTATCTGTATAACAACACAGTTTCAACAAATTATAGGCAGCTATTGCTTTCTTTCCCAAGTCTTTGAAATGACTGTTGTCATTGGTGAATGAACATAACTGGCAACTGTGACAGCAAGAGTGCAGGGACAGAAGAGTCTGGAATTTAAGGATTGCACCTTTTTAACACCTTTATTAAATTATTACTTAAGAAATAGGCTCACATTCATTAATAGAAAATAAAATAAACTATACTGACATTTTTTTCATGTGAGTACATTATACATTACAAATGTTTTCTTTCTTTTTAACAATGGTCATTTAGTCAAGCATTGTATAAATTGCTCAATTCTTGCCTTCCCTTAAACCTCATTTCTCTTCCTGAACATTGTTCTTTATGTATTGTTTCCACAAATTCCATTTATTTTCTATGTAATTTGTTCCTTCCCTTTTCTAAAGATTAACTTTCAGTTCTTTTATCTTTTACAATATTCAGTACTTTAGATACAGTTGATTTAGATGTTGATACCCATTGTTTAGTAATTAACTTTTTGGCAGCCAGTATAATTAAAGTTGTTAAGCCTTACTGTGTCTAGGTAATTTAGATCCAGTGTTTCAGATCAAAATAATTTCCTTGGTTACAGCAATTTGCTCCCCAATATTCCCAACAGAGTACCCTGTAGGGAATTTTTAAAATCTGCCAATTCATTACATTCCCCAAAAAACATGTTGTCCATTATCTTTTTCTTTCACATCACACCTCCAAAGTTGTTGTGTGTTAAGGATTGTAGTTTTGACCTCTTAAGAGAACCCTGTTTTTCACCCCTTTTTATTGAAGTTTTAAATGGAAACAAAAATAGACTTTACAAAATTACTTATCACTAACCACAGATTAAAGTCCTTCAGTTAAAGGACGACTACGGCCAGAAAACTGAAATCCATATTTTTATCTTGTCATGAAGATCCATCCCATCCAAACCTGCATGCAGTATAATCTTCAATCCCCTTTTTCCATTTTGCACATTGGGTTGGGGTGTCACTTCTGCAGTGACAATAATCTCAAGTAGCCATGCAGCGGTAGTTCATTCGCACCACTCACTCGCGCAGACACACTCGCCTACGGCCAGTTTAGAATGTCCATTCCACCTACTTCTTGTTTTTAGAATGTGGGAGGAAACAGGAGCACAGGGAGGACATGCAGACTCCGCACAGAAGGCACTCCAGCGGAGAATACAGTAAGTAATTTTTTATTTCATTTTTTTTTTTTATTTTATAACTTTGAATATCCTTGTGGAGGCAGACATCTGAAGTGATCTTTTCTTGGAAAAGTATATTTTTTGCCTGTAAGGCCACATGAGGACACAGTTGATGAAATTAATCATCCCTGCTTTCACCAGACAGATCACAGTTCCATTCACTTGGTGATCAGTGAGAAGTACTTGATTTTAGAATTCTCAGCATCATGTTGGTTTGGAGTGACTTTTGCATGTTTCTTAGATATGCTTTACACAATCTATAAGATGTTCTTGTAGAAATGTAAAGAAATAGTAAGATGTTTTTTAAGGATGCAAGGCTGTTTGTTGTGGCAAAACTCACTGTAGATGAAACTTAGCAAAACAATGACTTTCACACCCTGATGTTCATCGTGCATTACAGCTGCAGTAATCACATATGGGTTTTCAGCCGGCAGGCGGTCCCTCGGTCGGCCGAATTCCAAAGTCTTGGTCCGGCGTCGGTTGTTGTCGCGTACTCTTCTGACGTCAGGAAGGCTAGAGTATAAAAGACACAGCCGACGCCATCTTCTTCAGTCTTTTTTGCCGCGCGGTGCCCGAAGCAGAAGCAGTTCGCAAGTGCCGGTCGGCCAGCTCCTGAATTACGAAAAATTTTGGAACCGAAGTCTTCATTAAAGCTAAGTACCCGTTGAATCTTTTCTTGCCTCAGACCGATGTCAGAAAAAGTTAATAATTGTATTTCTTGTGGGAAGCAAATACCGCATAAGGATTTCCATTCCCTTTGCATACCTTGTTTGGGCCCAGACCACGACGTCTCGGGCTGTCGCTTTGTGCTACCTTCAATAAACGCACTATCGAGTTCGCCCAACACTTTTGGTAAAGCGTTTAATTATAAAATGTCGTCGGATACTCCGACAACCGCTATGTCTAAAAAAAAGGACCGCCAGTCGAGAACCGCGGTCTCCACCGACACCACGCCGAAGCAAGCTCCACGTGGTCCGGTTCTCAGTGAGATGCCTTTGCAGTCCCTGACTACCGACGACACTCCCTCGGGGTCTTCTGTACCGAGACCGCTGGTTCTTGCCCTTTCCCAGACTACAACGAAGCCCCTGCTTATGTCGAGCCTACCAATGTGGATAGATCTACATCCACCCATGGTGTATTTAGGCCTTCCTCATCTTTCTCTATCAAGGCCTTCACTAAATCCAAAACAGCCAAGCAACATACCAGGCCTGCTACACAAGGCCCAACACCTGGGCCCACGCCTAAGAAGCACATGCTTAAAATGGCTGAGGACCTTATCACTCTTATCAGAGGCTCCCAGGCCCCTCCGGACAAGAGGCCCAGAGTAGAGGAGGATTCTCCTAATTCTGACCAAGAATCCATTGTATCAGAACATTCTGATGCTGAAGAACACTGTTATTCCCCTTTCAAGGATTCGGATACAGAGCAGTCTATTCCTTCTGTATCCCCCCCTGAGGATTTTTCTTTTGGGGAAACCTTACACTCTTTGAGAGAGCACTTCCACAGGCAACGCCAAGACTTTTGAGACACCAAGAAAAGGCTTAGGGAATTTCTCTGGTTACCTCAGCATAGACCTTTGGCTATTCCTCCTGTTTTGGAGGTATTGGATGATGTCTACTCGGAGGCCTGCCTTAATCCTGATTCTCTGCCTCCTGCACCAGTTAAGCGGATAGGTATTACAGAGTACCTAATTCTCATCAGTTCCTCTACAAAGGCCATAATGCAGACCCTGAAACTATTTCTCAAGGCCCTAAAGGAATTAAGGCCTCCACGGCCAAGAATCCACTTCCTGCGGAAAGGGAATCTAGATCTCTAGAAAGGTGGGGTAAGAAGGTTTATACCGCCACCCTAGCCATGAGGGCCTTAAACTGCCAGTTTCATATGATTAAATATCAACAATTCCTGTTATCACAATTAAAGACCAAAATGTCACAGCCTGAACAACCAGATTTAAAAGAGTTGCAGGATATGATGCATAGTGCTGAACAAGTGGGTAAGCACACCTTACAATGTGGTTATGATGCCCTAGAGGCCTCCAGCAGATCGGCGCTACCGGATCAGTCATTCGCAGACATGCATGGCTAAGGGAACAAAATCTGCCAGACCATGTGAAAGCAAAATTCTGGATGCACCTTTACATAAGGATGTTCTTTTGGTGCTAATGCTGAGGATATATTACGTAAAATGGAAGAAAAAGCAAAATCTATGCAAACTGTCAAAGCTTTCTTACAGGTTCAGCCACCACGGTTCAGCAGGAATTGGCCTTCAAAAAACTGGTCCTTTCCAACCACTGACAAGCCCCAAAGAGGCAGATACAGACGCGGAAGGGGCAGAGGACAAGCCAAAGGGTCCTATAGAGGCAGACAATGGCAATCACCAGCACCAAGAGGTGGTGACGACAGTGCACAGCAGTACAGGAAGCAGACTCAATGACTCCCTCATTTCCATGCCAAGCAAAATTCAACTGGCAGCACCTTTGGGAGGAAAACTGGCACTATTTGCAAACAATTGGCATATTGTCACAACAGACAAATGGATTCTGGACATAATAAACAGAGGCTACAAATTCCATTTTCACACTCTTCCAAAAATGAGAGGCATGCCAAACCTACCACAAAATCAAAGGGTAGAGGCACAACTACAAATTGCAAAGCTCCTAAACATGAGGGCTATACAAAAGGTACCTACGCACCAACAAGCACAAGGTTTTTATTCAAGGCTTTTCCTGGTGCCAAGAAAAGGAAGCGACTGGAGACCCATACTGGACTTATCTATCCTAAACACATTTCTTCTCGTGCCAAAATTCAAGATGCTCACATTACAGAAACTCCTTCCCATGCTGGGCAAGGGGTTTTGGCTGGTAACATTGGACCTCAAGGAGGCATACCTGCATGTCCCAATCAGACAAAGTTGCAGAAGATACCTCAGATTTCTTGCAGGTTCAAGCCACTATCAATTCTCTGCATTGCCCTTTGGCTTATCTACAGAGTATTCACCAAGTGCCTGGCATCAGTGATTGCATACTGCAGACTTCAAGGGATACAAATTTACCCTTATCTGGACGACTGCCTGATCCAAGCGGACAGCAAACACTTACTTCTGAAACACCTGGCATATGTGACACGCTTACTGCTTTCTCTGGGATACACCATCAACAAGGAGAAATCAAAGCTAGCACCCTCTCAGAAAATAACCTTCCTGGGTGCCAACTTGGACACAAACACCCAGATCGCTTACCTTACACCAGAAAAACAAGGGCAACTATCTCATTACTTCAAAATGCTTGCAAAAAGTACCAGGCTTACTGCAAGGAAAATCCTGCAGGCTCTGGGATTCATGGCATCTTGCATTCTTCTAATCCCATGCGCAAAGCTGCACATGAGGAAACTTCAATGGTACCTAAAAAATCTATGGTCTCAACACAGTCACAGCTTGGAAGCGGAGATTCCAATAATTCCCTGTCTTCAAAAGGAATTCATATGGTGGGCCCAAGCATGCCAAGTAAACACAGGCCTCCCATTCTGCAAGCCTCAAGCTACACAAGTCATAACCACAGACGCTTCAGATTACGCCTGGGAGGCACATGAAGGACAGGTGCATTCAGGGCAGATGGCCCCAAAAGAAAAGCACCTTCACATCAATCAAAAAGAAATGCAGGCAGTAATAAATGCAATCTCAGCGTTCAGAGAATTCCTGCATCCAGGACAACTGCTCATAAGAACAGACAACACCACAGTAATGTGGTACATAAACAAACAAGGAGGGACTCATTCATACCCCTTGTGCAGACTAACCATGACTCTTTGGAACCTAGCTCTGGAAAGACAAATAGAACTTCAGGCACAGTACCTGCCAGGAATGGAAAACACACTGGCAGACACTCTGAGCAGGCATATGACAGACCCTCACGAATGGAAGCTACATCCACACGTATTTACAGAGATTGTTCAAGCGTGGGGAAGGCCAGATATAGATCTTTTGCCTCCCACAGAAATCATCAATTAAAGGTTTTGCTCGAGGACCTTCCACCCAAAGGCCTGGAAAGTGGACGCTCTTTCCTTCACATGGACAACTCGGTCAGTTTATGCATTCCCACCACTACCTCTACTGCCCAAGGTGCTTTTGAAAGTAAGAACAGACAAGCCGAGGATGATACTGATTGCTCCGGACTGGCCGAGACAACACTGGTATCCACTCCTGAGGAGCCTAACACACACTCCTCCGTGGCCCCTGCCTCTAACACCTCTACTGATGACGCAGAACAATTTCAAAACCCTTCACAGTCAGCTGAAAACTCTCAGTCTAGCTGCATGGAAAATTCCTTAACATCACATCAGACACTACTCTCCAAAGAAGTGCAGGATGTCATTTTGGAGGCCAGAAGACCATCTACTAGAAAGCTTACTCCAAAAGCAGGCGGTTTTGCTGTTGGAATGAAAAACGAGGGCAGGACCCTAGAAAATTGAACCTACCTCAGATTTTACAGTACCTAGCTGAACTTTTGAGCAATGGACTTTCATTTTCCTCAATCAAAATACATGCCTCAGCAATCTCTGCAGAATTCAACATGGATCCTCCTTTATTCTCACACCCACTCCTACGACAGTTCCTCAGAGGGGCCAAGAACATAAGACCTCCAAGGAAACAGCCAGTGCCAGCTTGGGACCTTAACTATGTACTGGAAAAATTGACATTACCTCCCTTTGAACCAGCTGCTTCAACAGAATTACAATATTTGTCCTGGAAAACAGCTTCTCCTGGCCATCACTTCAGCTCGTAGAGTATCTGAGTTACAGGCCCTCATGGCGGTGCAGCCATTCCTCATATTCCATCAGGACAGGGTTTCCCTTCATACCAATCCTTCCTTTATGCCTAAGGTGGTATCTAGGGTAGCCTTAAACCAGGCCATACACCTTCCTACCTTCTACCCTAACCCTCAAAACAAAGGGGAAAGGCTGCTTCACTCTAGACATCCATAGGCAGCTACGTTATTACTTGGACAGAACCAAATCCTTCAGAAAATCAGATCAACTCCTAGTTTCCTATGCTGTGGGGGGTCAAGGGAAACCTGTTACTAAACAGACCATTTCCAAGTGGATTGGTCACTGCATACGCTTTTGTTATTCATATCATGGAAAGCTTGTCCCTACTGGTATCAGACCCCACTCCACTAGGGCCACAGCCACCTCTACAGCCTTCCTCAGGGGAGTGCCTACTAAAGATATCTTGGAGGCAGCCACTTGGAGTTCTGTACATACCTTCACAAAACACTACCATCTGCCTTTATACTCCAGAACAAGAGCAGGCTTTGCTACTGCAGTTTTGCAGGGCATTCTAGCTCAACCCAGTTCCGTATAGTACCTACCACCCTATGCATAGCTTTGGGATTCTACCCATATGTGATTACTGCAGCTGTAATGCACGATGAACATAGTACAGTTTTGTACCTACCATAAATGTAGATGTTGAGGGCTATTACAGCTGCAGTACAGGTTTCCACCCTCCTTCCCCACTTGGTAAGACCTTGGGGTCTGAATAACTATTCATACCTGCTGACTGGGTTATCCTGCTATGTTTTATTTGCTTACTTTTGTGTATTAGACTTATTTATGTATTGCCTTCCTTTTGGGGGCACCTGACATCTGGGGCAAGAAAGACTGAAGAAGATGGTGTCGGCTGTGTCTTTTATACTCTAGCCTTCCTGACGTCAGAAGAGTACGCGACAACAACCGGACCAAGACTTTGGAATTCGGCCGACCGAGGGACCGCCTGCCGGCTGAAAACCCATATGTGATTACTGCAGCTGTAATAGCCCTCGAACATCTACATTTATGGTAGGTACAAAACTGTACTTTTTCTTTCCTTTCCCCCAGTGCTGTGTGTTGTGTGGTATGTGTGTGTGTGTGTGTGTGTGTGTGTGTGTCAGGAAATAAAGGGTGAGGAAAATCCTTAATTCAATGAGATTTGTCAGTGGTGAGTTTTGCAATAATCAGACCATAACATTTTTCTTTTAAGTGACGTTTTACCAGTTTCAGATCCTGTCTTCTTTGCCTTAGTCAAAGTATCGTATTTCTTGGCTTACAAACCTCAGCTAATCAGTGAAGCCGCTCTCTGTAATACTTGGGTTTCTTCATCTTCAGACTACAAAGGACTCGCTAGGTTTATTGACTTGGGGGTGGGAAGGAAGGCAAATGTAGCAAAACACTGTGTATATGTCTGTCTGTATGTGTGTGGTGTGTGTGTGTGTATGTGTATATATATATATATATATACACACACACACACACACACTCTCTCTCTCTCTCTCACACACACACACACACACACACACACACACACACACACACACACACACACACACACACACACACACACACACACACACGTGAGTTACAGGTACCCTGCTGTACTTTTTTTTTTTCTTGGCAAAAAACATTCAGCAGTTTGTGTCTTTCGGCTTTTCCCGGTTAGGGGTCGCCACAGCGGAACTCCGATCCGCTAATGATTGGCAGTTGATTTTTATGTACCGGCTTGTGAGGCCTGATGCACAACCTTCAACGAAGGTATGCCCATTCACGCACGTCTCCACGCAGAAGACGCTCTAGCTGGGAATCGAACCGGACAGCGTCTTGTGAGGCGACAACGCTACCGCAGCACTACCACCGCGGTATATAAATGAAATTGTAGAAGACCTAGGGAGATAACTTCAGAAAGAAAGTTATTGATTTCCTTCAGCATTAACACAGCACATACTGAAGAAGCTGATTAGGATAGAGGGAAAAGATACCAAATATTTTTTTTTTAATATGTGGAAGAATGAGGATTGTACCCAGTGGAAGAGAGTACAGTTTAGGAAAAGGAAATGTGCTTACACAGTTGACATCCTTTAAAAGGAAGCACTGACACTATTTAAAAGCAAGTGATTCCCAAAACTATCATTATAACTTAATGGAGTGGGAAAATCTAATTCATGATGCTTAGGTTGTGTCTTATAAAGTAGAGATCCAAACTGCATTCTTGGGGGAGGACATAGAAGTTGAAAAACAAAAATCACATTAGTGCAGTAGACTCCAGTTTAAACATTTTGGAATCTAAGGAAATATAATAAGAAACAGATCATAACACACTAGTAATAAAGTATCAGCATGTGCGATAAGATATGAGAATACGTATGTGTGTCCATATTTTTTTCCAGTTTGGTGTGTACTTTTAAGTTTCTAAGAGTATTATATACTGCTGCAAGCTAGAGCAGTAAATGGAGAACCACTGATGTTCAGCATTTTGATCATTGGGTTATATCCTGCCAAGGATGTAAGAGCTGGCTGGCTTCCAGAGTTTCAGGGCACTTTCCACACACCCAGACTGTCGGCAGCTCTAGCTGAGCTGACTAAAAGACAAGCATGGGTGCCAGGCCCTTTAGAGCTTTACTGGTGCCAATGAGTACACTCCTCTGAGGACTTAATGATCGGCTTGTGCCGTTCCTTTGCTGGGCAGGTAAGTTCCATTTAGGGAAAAAACTTTCATTTTGTAAATATTTGTGTTTTATTACTTTCCTTTTCAGGAAAATTATTTTAAAGCTAGGAGTTTGGCTTTCACGGGACTGTTTTGTACATTTAAATGGGCACGCTCTTTAACTGTCAGTTTAAAAGTTGTGTAAAGTAACAGAACACCATTTTTTTCTGTGGAGAAACTGTTTATTTTTTTGGGGGGGGTGTGGCAAAGTGTTTTAAAGAGCATTTTACTGTGTTTTTTTGTGAAAAAGTGACTTTTAAAGACTTGTAGTTTTTACTGGCATTTGTTGCATGCCCTACTTGGGAAAGCTCTACCATTTTCGTCCTGATAATGGAACAAACTGTTGTCCCATGGCCAGTCCTTCTTCCAGCCACAAAAAGAAAAAGATTGAACAAACAGCCTTTACCATCATGACAGGCTAGCAATTTGCAACAGCCGCAAGTGGGTGATTCTGCTGTGGCCATTTGTTGCATCTCGATCTACTCATCTTTTACCTTGGATCCCGCTTGATGTTCATCGTGTTACCCTGCTGCAGTCATCACACTTGGGTTATCCTGCCGTCAGGCGGTCCCGCAGTCGGCCTGAATTCCAAAGTCTTGGTCCGGCGTCAGTTGCTGTTGCTTCTTCCGTGACGTCAGTGCGCCAGGGGTATATAACAGGCATCCAACGCCATTTTCTTCAGTCTTTCTTGCCGCACGGTTCCCGAAGCAGAAGCAGTTTGCAAGTGCCGGTCGGCCGACACCTGAGATTTTCAAATCGAATTTCAGTCCGAAGTCTTCAAAGCTAAGTACACTGTTGGGGAACCTTTTCTTGCCTCAGTCCGATGTCAGAAAAAGTTAACAATTGCATTTCTTGTGGGAAGCAAATACCTCATAAGGACTTTCATTCTTATTGTATACCTTGCCTAGGCCCAGACCACGACGTCACTGGTTGTCGGTTTTGTGCTAGGTTCAATAAGCGAACTATAAAGCGACGCTTTGATTTTGCACAACACTACTTCGGTAGGAAATTTAATTACACTATGCCGTCAGAGCAACCGACTACCGGCGTGCATAAAAAACGCAAAGATAAAGACAGGCAGCCTAGATCCAAGCCAGACTCTGAGGCCTCGGCTGGGCTGGTCGCCGGTTCTCCGGTTTTCATTGAGGCGCCAACGCAGCCCCTGGCGACCGCAGAATTGGAACCCCAGACCGCTTCGGATTCTCAAGCAGAGAGTTCTAAGCCGACGCAGCCATTTCCTTTAGGCCCTACCGACGACATTGCAGAAGGAGAAGCCGGTGCTGTGGAAACACCTTTGGTTTCAGAAGGTGTCTTCAGACCGACTACTCTCACCATAAAATCTTATGCTAAGCTTAAGACTCCTCTAAAACCAAAAAGGACTGCACATCAGTCTCCAGTTCAAGGCCCCATACCTAAGAAACAGATGCTTAAAATGGCTGAAGATTTGATTTCTTTAATCAGGGGCAAAAGGCCTAGACAAGAGGAGGATTATGCCTCCTCTGATCAAGTGTCTATTTCCTTAGGCTCCTCTGAGGAACAGGATTACTCCTTTCCCCCTTATATGAAGATTCTGATGCTGAAGATTCCATTCCCTCAGCTTCTTCTCCTGAAGACTATTCCTTTGGGGAAACCTTACATACCATGAGGGAACATTTCCACTGGGAAGGTCAGGACTACTCCGACTCAAAGAAAAGGCTCAGAGAGTTTCTTTTACTCCCCCAGCACAGACCACTTGCTATCCCTCCAGTTTTAGACATTGTGGATGATGTTTACTTAGAATCTAGTCTAAATCCAGATTCTCTGCCTCCTGCTCCATTCAAACCAGATAGATATTATAGAGTGCCTGACTCACACAAATTCCTTTACAAAAGCCCTATTGCTGACCCAGAGACAATCTCCCAGGGTCCCAAAGGGGCTAAGGCTTCTATGGCTAAAAATTCTGTACCCTCTGAAAGGGACTCCAGAGCACTAGATAGGTGGGGGAAGAAGGTTTACACCTCAGCTACTCTAGCTATGAGAGCACTAAATTGTCAATTTCACATGCTTAAATACCAGCAATTCCTAATGTCTCAAATAAAACAAAGGATGAGCACGCACCCTCAACAGTCTGAATTCAAGGAAATGCAGGATCTGTTGCATGCAGCTGAACAGGTGGGCAAACATACTTTACAATGTGGATTTTGATTCCTTGGAAGCTTCCTGTAGAGCAGCTGTTACTGGGTCTGTTATACGTAGGCATGCTTGGTTAAAGGAACAAACTCTGCCTGATCATGTTAAAGCAAAGTTACTAGATGCACCCTTACAGCAGGATGTCTTATTTGGGGTTAAAGCAGAAGAGGTTTTAAAGAAAATGGAGGATAAGGCAAAATCTATGCAGACGGTCAAAGATTTCTTACAGGTGCAACCCCCACGTTTCAGCAGAAATTGGCCTACAACAAATTGGTCCTTTCCAGCTTCTGACAGACCACAGAGGGGTAAATACAGGCGCCCAAGGGGCAGAGGACAAGCACAAATCCCTTACAAACCTCGCCAATGGGGCACTGCAACACAGAAGGGAGGAGAAGACAGGTCCCAAACTACTAGAAGGCAAACACAATGACTTAAACCTCAAACTGCCGAGCAAAACTCTCTTGGCAGCTCCCTTGGGAGGAAAATTAGCACTTTTTACAGACAACTGACTCATCGTCACAAAGGACAAATGGGTCCTAGACATTATCTCACAAGGATACAGATTCCATTTCCACACCTTGCCAAGGATAAAAGGAATGCCAAACATGCCACAAAATCAATGGGCAGAGGTAAAAACAAATTACAGCTCCCATGGACATGAGAGCTATTCAGCTGGTACCTACACAGGAGCAAGGCCAAGGATTTTACTCAAGGCTCTTTCTAGTCCCCAGAAAGGACAATGCTTGGAGACCCATTCTGGACCTTTCAATTCTAAACACCTTCTTGCAAGTACCCAAATTCAAGATGCTAACACTACAGCAGCTTCTTCCCATGTTGGGCAAGAAAGCTTGGCTTGTAACGTTGGACCTCAAGGAGGCATACCTGCATGTCCCTATCAGACAAAATTGCAGAAGATACCTCCATTTCATTGCAGGTTCAACCCATTACCAATTCTCTGCACTGCCCTTTGGCTTATCTACTGCGCCCAGGGTCTTCACATATAATGCCTGGCACCAGTAATTGCATACTGCAGACAAAGAGGAATTCAAATATACCCATACCTGGACGTCTGCCTCATCTAAGCAGAAAGCAAGGACATTCTCTTACAACATCTGGCTTTTGTAAAACACCTTCTAAGTCGCCTAGGGTACACAGTAAACGAAAAGAAATCAAAAGTAGTGCCCTCACAAAATATGACATTCCTGGGTGCCAGCTTGAATACAACGGCCCAGATGGCTTATCTGACCCCAGAAAAACAACTACAACTAACTCAATACTTCAAAACAATGGCAACAAAGACCCAACTCCCTGCAAGAAAAATTCTGCAGGCCTTGGGCTTCATGGCATCTTGCATACTACTAATACCATTTGCAAAACTGCATATGAGGAAATTACAATGGTACCTAAAAAGCATATGGACTCAACACAGCCACAGCTTGGAAACAATGATACCTCTCATTCCCTGCCTTCAACAGGAGTTTCTATGGTGGTCACAGGCATGTCACCTCAACAAGGGTCAGCCTTTCACCTTACCCCCAGCCAGGCAAACTATGACAACAGATTCATCGGACTATGCCTGGGGGGCACACATGGCAGGACGGTGCGTTCAAGGCATATGGACTGCAGATCAAAGGAATCTGCACATCAATCAAAAAGAAATGCTAGCTGTACAGAATGCCCCGACAGCCTTCAAGGACCTCATACATCCAGGACAGCTTATAATAAGGATAGACAACACCACATTAATGTGGTACATAAACAAACAAGGGGGTACACACTCCTACCTTCTATGCAGGCAAGCAATGACCTTGTGGAACACAACACTGGCTTACCAAGTTCAATTACAAGCTCAATTCCTGCCAGGAAAAAAGAACACATTGGCAGAAGACTTAAGCAGAAACATCATGGATCCCCACAAGTGGAAACTGGATCCACAAGTATTTGCAATGATAACTCAAAAATGGGGGCACCCAGACATAGACCTGTTTGCCAACCCCCAAAACTATCAGCTATCAAAATTTTGCACAAGGACATTCCACCATCAAGCTTGGAAAATGGACGCACTCTCATTCAGTTGGAAAATGCTGACAGTATATGCCTTTCCTCCATTGCCCCTTCTCACAAAGGTGCTGCTGAAAGTCAGGATGGAGAGACCCCGAATGATACTCATTGCCCCAGACTGGCCACGCCAGCACTGGTACCCACTATTAAGGAACATGGCTCAGGGCCCACCATGGATTTTTACCACAAATTCCTCATCTGCTCACACAGCAAGGCAGTCAGATTCTACACAGCCAACTCAAAACCTTAAATTTGGCTGCATGGCAAATCACCTGTGCAACCAGCCAGCTCCTCTTTCACAAGCTGTTATGGATGTTATTCTGGAGGCCAGGAGGCCCAGCACCAGGAAAGCCTACTCAGACAAATGGAAAAGATTTTGCGCCTGGAACCAAGCTAAAGGCCAAAATACCCTTCAGCCGGACATACCTCAGATTCTACAATATTTAACTGAGATGTTAGACAAAGGACTTTCTTTTTCATCTATTAAAATCCACGCCTCAGCTATTTCAGCTCACTACAACACGGATCCTCCCTTATTTTCACATCCACTTCTAAGGCAGTATCTCAGAGGGGCCAAAAACATTAGGCCTCCCAGGATAGCGCCAACACCAACTTGGGACCTCAGTTTTGTTCTGGAAAAACTTACGCTACCACCTTTTGAGCCAGCTTTCTCAGCTGACTTAAAATTTGTATCATGGAAGACTGCCCTGCTGCTAGCAATTACTTCAGCCAGAAGAGTCTCAGAGCTACAGGCACTAATGGCAGTAGAGCCTTTCTTCATTTTTCATCAAGACAGAGTTTCTCTACGAACTAACCCCTCCTTTATGCCAAAGGTGGTATCCAGTGTGGCTCTAAATTAAACCATCCATTTACCCACCTTCTTTCCAAATCCACAGAACAAAGGAGAAAGACTCCTGAATTCCTTGGACATTCACAGGCAACTACGTTACTACTTGGATAAAACTAAGATTTTCAGAAAATCTGACCAGCTTTTTGTATCCTATGCTACAGCATCACAAGGAAAGGCTATCTCAAAACAGACCATTTCCAGATGGATAGGACATTGCATACGTTTTTGCTACACCCATCATGGAAAACCAGTTCCTGCTAGCATAAGGCCCCACTCTACCAGGGCAGCAGCTACATCTACAGCCTTCCTCAGGGGCATGCCAACCAAGGACATTCTGGAAGCTGCAACTTGGAGTTCAGTACACACCTTCACCAAACACTATCACTTACCAGTTTACTCTAAGACTAGAGCTGGCTTCGCCACTGCAGTTTTGCAGGGCCTTTAGCCTCCTCTAACCGTGTTTGACTCCACCTCCCATCCTTAGCTTTGGGAGTCTACCCAAGTGTGATGACCGCAGCAGGGTAATACGATGAACATAGTACAGTTTTGTACCTACGATAAATGTAGATGTTCGAGTGTATAACCTGCTGCAGTGCAGGTTACCCTCCCTCCATCCCCTCTGACCTAACTAAAACCTTTCAATACCTTAACATCTGATACAATCTTTGTGGTGTATTTGCTTATAGCTGGAGGGATGTTTTGTTTGTGCTAAACTTTTATTATTGGTACTATCTACTGACCACCTTTTGGGGGGGCACCTGACATCTGGGGCAAGAAAAACTGAAGGAAATGGCGTCAGATGCCTCTTATATACCCCTGGCGCACTGACGTCAGGGAAGAAGCGACAGCAACCGACGCCGGACCAAGACTTTGGAATTCAAGCCGACTGCGGGACCACCTGATGGCAGGATAACCCAAGTGTGTTGACTGCAGCAGGGTAATGACTCGAACATCTACATTTATGGTAGGTACAAAACTGTACTTTTATCTGCACCCACTATGGATCAAGGTTAGCCATGTCCTCTGTGGCTGTTGAAGTCCCCTCAGAGGGCAAGGGAGAGCAGCTCTTCTCTGTCCTGGGAGAAGAAACAATGAATGCTTTGTTGTTGTGTCAGAATGCTGTGCCTGTGTCTACTCTTTCTCAAATTTCCTTAGCAGTAGTTTACTCTGTCTGGCTCAGAGTTTAATTCAGACTGTTGATCCTTCTTGCAAAACTGTTTTTGGAAAAAAGAAAGGAGGAATACTTTTCCTAAACAGATTCAAGATTTTGAATTTGAACTGGAAGATGAAGGAAACAGATGCATAGTTTTCTCTTCAGATTTCTGATTCAGACTCTTGAGGAAAAATCAGTTTCTTATTCTTCCTGTGGGATTTTCTGTTTCTGTGAGACTATTGCTAGGATGTACCAGTGTTTTCATCAGGAGAACAATTAGGGTTTTTTAGTCCCTCAAAAATTGTTAAAAGTTGTTGCCGAAGGAATTTCCAGGACCTATACCCATTCCTCTTGTTCTCTCTGCTTCAGAAGATGTGTTTGTTTAACTGCCTGCTGTTTTTCCTTATAGTCAGCCAGCTGCTCTAAAAAGGTGGGTAGGATATATAAAGTTTCTCAGTCTTTATGATTTTATTCACTATGCCCAAACCTGACCCAGCAGCTATATTTTAGTTGATTACACTGCTGCTAAACTGGTCTGTGTTTGCACATTGAGTATGGATTACAGCAAACAGCATATAATTGAACGGGAAAGAGCAAAACATTTAAAGTACCAAAAATTCTGTTCTATATACATTATATGTGTGTGTGTGTATATATATATATATATATATATATATATATATATATATATATATATATATATATACACACACACACACATACACATACACAATAGATCTTCAGGTCAGTTGTTCATTTCTTGTAAAGGTAAGAAGGGGCATCCTTTTTGAAAAAATAAACTATTTTCAAAAGATTGTCTAAGGATTTGACCTTTGTCATGCTCACCATAACAAATCTATTCCAGGTAGGGTCAAGGCATGGTCTACCAGAGCCTTGGTTTCATCTGTGGCTTTCTTGAAAGAGTTGGATTCTGTACATACTTTTACAAAGCTGTAGAAGTTTGATTCCTTCTCTAGTTCCAGGTAAGGCTTTGCTAGGGCCATTCTCCAAGAGCTGCTGGATTCTTCCCATTCCACCTCCCAAATGTAATAAGTTAAGGTAATAGGGATTGCAAAAAAAAAAAAAAACTTTACTGCTATGTTGCTTTTTTTTCATACTAACTGCTACTTTTAAAAAATGCAGTGACTGTTATCTAGCTGTTTTGCCATTTTCTACATATATACTTGTATGATGACTAAATGTAATCTGTATACTTAAAATGCTCTTGTAGGCATGTAATCTGATTGCCATATTCCACTTCTATTATATCTGTATAATGACTAAATGTGATATGTATTTACTGGAGCTTTTTTCCCTGGGCCTCTGCTGAAAAAGGGCTTCAGCTCAGTCAGACATTCCCGATCAACAAATGTAAAATAAAAATAAATAAATAAATCTACCCATATAGCTAAGGCTATTGCATCAGTGATCAATATGATGAACATAGTACAGTTGTGTAAGTAAACTAAACTTAACATAACAGTAGATGTTTGAATGAACACTGCTGTAGTAGCCAATCCCTCCCTCCATCCTCTTATTTTTGGTGTTTTTTTTATGCCAGTGTGTGAAAACTTGGACATATAATGATGTACCATTACCTTCCCTTTTTTTCTTCCACAGAAGTAGCCTTGGTATACTAATGTTAACCATTTTTTTTTGTTTCGTAGGTAGGTACTAAGCTAATTACCTTTACGGGCCATTTTAAACCTGGTCAGTTTCCCTTTTTGTACTCTAAATAACCTATCCTGTTTGGTTACAGATTGGCCTTACCCAAGCCTTGGTAATTTTAAATTTTTCCCTTATAATCCAGTTACAGGTGTAAGAGTAGAACTTCAGCCGAGTAGTATAACCTATTGATATCCTTTTTCCAGTTTTGACCTTTGATTTTGTCATCAATAAGTGAATATGGAGACTTGAAAATGGACAGGGATAAACTTTCTGTTCTAATACACCTGTCCCTCCAAACCATTCTGTTGATGTTGCAGAAGAGGTTTTGTCCCCTAGACTGAGTATTTCTGATGCCATTTGACTTTCTAATATGCAGTACATCCATCAGTAATGGGTCAGAGGATGCCTTGAATGCCAGACACAGGTTGCATCTTAGCAGTCTGCAGGATTCAGAGTATAGTGACAGGGCTTTGAGTTGGTCTATGTAGGACATGTTGTTTTAGGTCTTGTATCCTTTAGTAAAGTTATCTGTGGGCATTTCAGTCGTTGCATGTGTCTGGACAGATACATGCCAAAAGGGGCATTATATTTAATGACTGACCTAATGATGACTGAGTAAATGAGGACAGTGACATTCCTCGATCTAGACACAGTCCTTTTGTTTATAAGCTGTGCCATATAGAAGGACTTTTTATAACAATAGACTCATATTGGTCAAAAGTTAGGTCACTGTCCACAAGTTCCCAAATCCTGAACAATTGGGTGAAGTCTTAGGGGAGTACTGTCAGTGTGGTAGTTCAAAGGATAGATGACTTCCCAAAGGATACAGTAATGCATTTTTTGGCATTTAGATTCAAATCATGAGTTTAACACCAGTTATTTATTTGAGATGAACTTTCCTGCAGGATAGCCAAGTCATTTGGGAATTCAATGACTGCTCTTAGTTTACAGTCATCTGTCTACAAACTTTGTCAGCCAGTGCCTTTTGCTTTGCTTTGTTGGTAGCATAGCTGCCGGTGGTTCTGATGGTGTGATCTTTTGTTGAGGATATCCACTGATTTCTTTTTTTATGACATGGGAAAGAATTTTTAGAACTTCTGACTGTGAACTTTGTGTCAGAATATGTGACGTTCAGTTTTGCTGAGCTGAAAGCAACTGCATACGAGTACAGATTATAATAATTTGTTGTAAACTAACTAGTTGAAGTAAAAAAAAAAAAGACTATAGTGTTGCATTGTAAGTAAGGATTTTGTTGTACTGTTATTTATTTTAGTATTTTATAGTGAAGTAATGTTAGTGAGTTTCAAAGTGCTGCATTCAGTCATTTGAATTGGAAAGAGGTGGAGCTTCAGTAGTCGTAGATTTTCAACTAATTTGAAATTTGTATGCTTTTACTGGGCTTGTGAAATGTTACTACTTACTGGAGAATTGCACACACTGCAGCTAAATTGACAAGGCTGCTGTTTATTTTTCTTTTCTTTTTTCCCAATGCAGTGTGCCTTTTTGTTTCTGGGAAATTAGGGGGCCTGCTTTCAACTGGGGTGGGAATATGAGCTAAGTTGCACATAACATGCTGATAAACAGAGTGCAGAAAGCCTAGTGCTGCAAGTAGTTTAACAGAACAAGAACTTGTATCTGATGCCATACCCAAGAAACAGCAGGCCATACTTCGAGATAAGCTACCAGCGAAGAAAGCTAACTTTGCTGTTTTTTATTGAATGGAGAGCAGAGCTGCAGGTATGAACCCGAAATGTGACATGATAATGACAGACTTGTTGAAATATACTAAGTCCAGTCCAATTGCATGCCTTGGTGAGACTGGTGTGTGTGTGTGTGTGTGTGTGTGGTCAGCACTTAATGTTTGCTGGCTGTCTTCTGAGTTTATAATTCAGTAACTGAACTTTCAGTGAACACTCCAAAATGTTCTCCATGCAAATTATATGCTTTTAGTTGCAGTGTATCCTTACCTCTGTAGAATGTTTAATTCAGTCTGCTAAGAAACTCTTTCACGTTGCCCATATCATGCGGTTTTCCACTAATGAATAATCTTTTTCACTGTTTACTAGTGGGTTATTGCTAGGGTTGAAGCTACACACCAGAAATGACAACATGTTATTTTACTTGCATTAAATGTTTTTGTTGGTGTGAAATTCTTGTATTTGTATTCTGATACCCACTTTATCCTGTTTGGGGGTCAGTGTGAGCCAGAGCAGTGCGACATCTTTTAGAATCTGTTCTTGTTAAAACCTGGTAACTTGTGACTGATCCATGGAATGGATTTCAAAGTGCATAAAAGTTCTATGTGCAGAGGGGAAGCAAGTCCAGGCACACCCATCTCACAACGGGCTTTGCCCCCTGTAATCCATTATTTTGCGGTTTACTGAAACTCAGGGTAGTATTAGTGGCTCCAGGTTCCTTTTCTTGCTGGAGCACGATAAAGGCATAGTAGCTAGCTGGTAGGTAGGGCATTGGGGGGGGGGGGGGGACAAAAAAACATACCGGTATAGAGTACATGATACATGGTGGTAACTCTTCCAGTAATCCACTGTTAAAAATTGAAGACATTTCTCCCCATGGGGGAAAAAAACAGTGAATACCATAATCTTATAAACCCTGGAAATGTTTACAGCGCAGAAAAACTGGTAATTTGTAATGCTTTGGGATTACAGTTTAGGTGGTGTTGGTATGCTACAGTGTAACAAGTCAGTGGTGCAGCTACCAGTGTAACAACAGTGGGACAGTGTCATGCCGAAAGACGCATGTTGCTAGAAAGAGAGCACATATCATTAACCCAAATTCAAGAACAGAAAATTGGACTTGCTTCATTCTGTGCTGCTTTGTAACTAAAAGTTAAATAAGTGTTGCACTTTTTGCCAGCATTCAAGATAAAACACACATCTTCCATCTGCAGACACTGGTGAACAGCAGAGTAGTTTAAATGTCTGTTAAAAATTCTTTGAAGTTTTGAAGGCAGTCTTATGTCAGAAAGTTATTGAAAGTGGGTATTATATAAGAGGCACCCAAGTTAACCGGTGGCCCTTGGGATCTTAATTTTGTTACAGAAACCTAACACTTGCTCCATTTGAGAGTTGAGGTTCTTAACATGGAAAACAGTTTTATTAATTGCACTGACGTCTGCAAGAAGGGTATCTGAGTTGCAAGCTCTTATGGTGAGTCAACCCTACCTCATTTTCCACAAGGACAGGGTTTCTTTGAGAACCAGTCCTCCTTTTTATGGCTAAAGTGATATCAGAGTTTACTGCAAGTCAAACTATCCAGCCCCCAGTTTTCTTTCATGAACTTAAAAATGAGGAAGAAAGGATGCTCCATACCTTGGATGTGCACAGATAACTCCGGTACTATCTTGACAGAAGTAAATCTTAGATCATCTGATCAATTGTTCATTTCTTCTGAAGGTAAGAAGGGACAACCAATGTGAAAACTGACCATTTCCAAATGGATGTCTAACGCTATTACCTTTTGTTATGCTCACCATGACAAGTCTGTTCCAGGCAGGGTCAAGGCCTTTGCCTTCTTCTGTGGCTTTTTGGAAAGGATTGGATTCTTCAAGTATTCTTGAAGCTGTTGATTGGTCCTCTGTACACACTGTAAACTGGGTTCCTTCTCTAGATGTAGATCATGTTTTGTTAAGACCATTCTCCAGAGGCTTTTAGACCCTTCTCCTTCCACCTCCCAAATAGCTGTGGTACTCTAACCATATAGCCAAGGCTACTGCAGCAGTGATCAACATGTTCACGCTCAATAAAGTAGGTATTAATTATTTTGCTGTTACAGTGCATGTTTCAGACATGTCTGCTCATCCTGACTTTGTGTGTCCAGCACTGGTTGGTTAAAAGCAATTCTTTAAAGGGGATATGTATTTTTGCCTGGTTTCAAAGAACCTTTCTCTTTCATGGGATGTGAACGTCATGATCGATAGACCTGCCTACACTCCATTTGTAATGCCTGGTTCGTGACTCTCGAGTTTCATTCCTGTTAGGTTCATAGGCAGGTATTAGGCTAGCTGCCCTTGAAGACTATTTTAACCTAGCAAATTTCCCGTTTTTGTGCTTGAATTAACCTATCCCAGTTGGTAGAGATTGGTCTTACCCATCCCATGGTCAGTAATAATATATTGCCCATAAAACTGGGATCATACCATAGATAATTTTAAGGAACCCATGCATGGAATAAAGCTTTTAGGAGCCACCTTTGTCCATTAGTAGTTCAGGGGGCAGTCCTGAGGTAAATTTTCTGTTTCTCTAAGAACAGTTTGTTGATGTCCATCACTTTTGTTCTTATTTGTATGGAGCCCTGCATTGCCTTTCACAAGGACTTTGTGTCCCATAGAACTAACCTGTGTGCTCTCCTAAATGCAGTTTTAGAATTCTTCTTAGGCCATTTACCACTTTTTTTTTCTTTTCTTTTTGTGGGCAGAATTCATGTGAGAAAGTCCTTTATACCTTTGATGTGCACTGCCAGCTGAGGTTATTCCTGAAGAGGCTTTCTGTGAGTTCAGGAAGGTCGAGTTATCTGTTTTGTACCATGGAAAGAAGGACTTGGGATTGTTAAGCAGTTTGCTACATCAACTTTTACAGTCATGTCATCAATGGCTAATTTTAAAATACTACTGTTAAGAGGCTAATCCAAGCCACGGTGGTGCAGTGGTAGCATTGTCGCCTCACAGCAAGAGGTTCACCCGTTCGATTCTTGGCTGGATCGCCTTCTGTGTGGAGTCTGCATGTCCTCCCCACGGTCGAGTGGTGTTCGAAAGACATGCGTGAATGGGCGTGCCTTCGTTGAAGGCTGGGCGTTAGGCTGCCACCTCGGCACTGTAAAAATCTACTGCCAATCATTAGCGGACCGGAGTTTCGCTGTGGTGACCACTAACCGGGAAAAGCCGAAAGAAGAACAACAAACTGTTAAGAGGCTAATCCACCAGGTGCATGACTGTGTCCTTTGTTTTAAGAATGTCTTCACTGCAGATGTTTTACCATGATCATTTCATTGTTGGTTCAGGCCTTTGCCAAGCATTATTGTTAGGACCATAATTCCAGGAGTCTGGTCTCCTCTGGCATCTTAATGTTTCATGTGTCAGTGTTTTGTTCCTTTGCCTTTAGTCTTGCTCTGGCCTCCCAGATAGATTTAATTTATACTGCTTTGGCTTCCTGCCAAAAATTAACCATTGTAGAGGGCCTTTGAAATTCGATATAGCAAATGCGTCCTCTCCATGATGGTTGATATGGAAAAAGGCTTTTTGCATTGATTACTTATTACCCTTCCTCTGTATCCCCTTTCTTTTGGTGACTTCCATGTCTGGCATTGTTTTCCATTATGTCAGGCAGGTATCAGGGGTGTAGCAAGCAAATTCCATTTTGTCCGCACAAGTTCTTAGTGCTAACCCCCCCACACACACACACACATGTGGTACTTAAAGGACACATCTCTCAAAATGCTGCTACCCAAGCACTTAATAAATGTAATTAACATTTTCAGCTGTTCCCCCTAAAACTATTAAAAGATATATTGTTTTTAGATGAGCAATATTCCGATAACATCAAAAACAACCATGCTGACCATCACACTGATAAACGTATAACGAAGGCCGAATTATTAAAAAACAAACGATCGTAAACAAAAAAAGGATAAGCACTTTCAGGCAGGTATTCTCTGATATCAGTAATCTGATGAGAACTTGAGCAAGGCTCACTTCTGACAACCAGAATGAAGGGCAAGAGAATGCTAAGATGAAGTTATCGTCATGAACAGAACAGACTAAAATGACTTAAAAATACAGTAGTGATAGTGATAATATTATTAAAACCAATTGGAAGATTCTCTTGATCGACAGCAGGTTAAAAGAAATAGCTGGTGATGTGCTATCTTTTGGTTTTAGAAACAGTTTGAATCTATTATGTAGAGATGAACTGTGGTCAAAAACAGGGACTACATTTAATAAGATAGGCACATTTCTGTGCGGACGATATAAAGCCTGTGGGCAAATCAGTATTGAGACTAGTTTCCAGTATCCAATCACATATAAGATATTTTGCCCCCATTTGTATGCTAATTGCTTCACCAGAAATGTGATATATCTTGCAAAATGCAGCAGATGTCCATGTTTTTACATGGGCAAAACTAATAGAATGTTTAAAGATCGTATTCTTCAGCATATGAGAGATAGGAGGCTGCTTTTGTAGCGTAATGCACTAGCGCGGCATTTCAAGTGTTTGGGGCATAGTTTCACATTCTTGGTGTTTAAGGTTTTGAATGAGAACAAGATGTGGGAATATGCTAAATAGACTGAAACAATAGAATCCCATTGGATAACTGATCTTCAAGCCGATAAGCATCCTGGCTTGAATGGGATTGTACCGATAAAACCTACCTTAAAGGGCCGTAGGTTCGTATTTTAAATGTGATTTATTTTGTTTTATATATGTTGAAGAGATGTTCTGATTAGTATGATCTGATGAAGGGTAAATTCCTGAAAGCGCTTATCCTTTCTTCCTTTACGATCATTTGTTTTTATTGTTTGTACGTGTTTTATTAAAATTTTAGTTTTAATAATTCGATCTTTCTTATATGTTTATCAACGTGGTGGTCACAGTTGTTGTTTTTGCTGTTATAGTGTTATTTTACCACGCAGGACCTTAGATTTTCCCCATTCTGGTTTGTACTCTTGCGGTTAGCAATATTGCACCTGTTTTTAAAGGTATTCACTTAGACAGTGATAGACATAAGATGACTTGAAAAAAAGCCCTGTTGATGTGATGCTTAGAAAAAGATGGACTCAGTAGAGTGCAAAGAGTATGCCTGGCTACACCATTGGCAAGTATGCATTGTACTCCCTCATGCCATTGGGGCTAGACTAAGCAGCACAGGGATTGTAGCATATTCATTGCTTTGAGAGTGATGTCATATTTCACACAAGCATACATACATATGTCTGAAGAGCTAGAAAAATGTGTTGAGCTAGGGAATAGCAGAAGAAGTTATGCCAGAAGTCCAGAAGGCCTTGTCAAAGTAAATCTGGTATAGTGAGTACATCTCTTTTTTGTAAAGAGTGGACAATCTGGGAAGAAGAAAGGAGCATTATCTAAAGTTGTAGCATAGTCAGTAACTGTATTGGAGTTCATCAATATATGGGGCAAGTATAAGGTAATTGTTTTGAGTGGTGTAATTTCAGGGAAAAAAAAATCTTTTGTTAGGTTGGCTTTCTAACTTACCTGTTGTAGTGAAATGACCAGTGTAGTTTGGCAAAATGATCCTTATCTTATGTGAAAATGTATGCATGTTTTTCTGATGTTTATTTGCATCACTTACTTTGCTGAACCAGTTCCTTCATTGGTTTTCTTTTGTTTTTCAGAGCACCAGAGATTATTTTGGGACTGCCATTTTGTGAAGCTATAGACATGTGGTCTCTAGGTTGTGTGATTGCAGAACTGTTCCTTGGATGGCCGTTGTATCCTGGCGCATTGGAATATGATCAGGTGCTGCATTTTATAATATGTTTTCCTTTCCTTTATCAGTGTGGTATATACCAGTGTAGTACTTAACAGATGTAGAAACATTGGCTGTAACATGCTCATGCAAACATAGACACACACGTGTGCGAGGATACACAGACTAAATAGTGCCGTGTGGTGTATAGAGTAACACTTTTAAGTTGAACTTTTCTTCTTTTCTTATTTTATGGTTGACTTCATTAGGGGAACAGATAATCCAGAATTATTCTGCCAAATGTTCATTTTTAATGTTTGTGTAAGATTCCACAAAAATATAGCTGACAACTTTTATACTGACTTTGATAATGTCACAGTTTATTAGTTGTTAATCTCCATGTCTGGCTTAACAGTGAAACATTTGTTACAGGTTTTGTGTGTAATGCCTTTATGTAGCTTTAATAGTTAATGCAGTGCTTTGCTTGATTTTGTTTAAAGTAGGAGTTCAGTTGGTGTCATATTGCAGTCATGGTCTACGATAGATTTGTGGGTCTTAAAGCTGATTTTGTGTTTTGAATTGGTTGCATCTCAGAGTTCCTCTCTGCTGCTTCTGACTCTGGAAATGCTTTGTCAATTAACAAATGTTTCTGTGATATTATACAGAAGAACTGCAACCTTTTTTAAAGGATTAAATTGTGAATTAATTTACAGTTTTGTAGACAAGTGACTCAGCATCTTCTTTTCTGTGTTCTATTTGTTTCACTTCTTGTTTTCCCTCCCAGACAGTTTCCTCTAGAAGATACATTTTCTTATCGCAGTTAAAATATGATGTCGTTTATTTAGTCAGTACCTGATGATTATTAGAAGTCAGTGAATTTAATTATCCATTACTGTTAAAAGGTACTGTGCTGGCTTGCATTTTTGTGTAAACTGAGTAGCTGTGTGAGATATAGCTTGCCTTAATACATAGCAGTCATCAGATTTAACAGTTTTTTTAACCTGCTGCTGTTTACAGCCGAAATAGCAACATGTAATTTAAAAATGCGATTATGTTCTATTGGCTTGTTAAATTCTGGTGTTGGGTCCAACTGCTTTTTGGTTATGTAGTATTTGAACTTATTGATACTTAAACTTTGTGTTACTCCTGTCAGCATGAAAATTCATTGTAATTGCACGCTTTGCACCATGTATTAGCAAATAATTAAATTAGTGATAACATTCAGTGAACTGAAGTGCACTCATCATTACCTATTTGTACGGCTCAGCATTTTAGTGATGTATGCAGGTTATTGAAAGCATACTTCCATCTCATTGAGTGGTACTACATTTATGTGATTACAGAATACAAAGAACAATTGTTAAATCAGCTTTGAAATGGCTGCAGGAAGCCCAAGTCTAACTGCAAATCTGCTATGAGTGGCGTGGAGCTTAGCTTGTTTCCTAGTTGGACATTGAGTAAACTGAGAATTATCTGTAATACATTGAATTGTGTGAGCTGGAAAAAAAAGCTGTTATGCTAAGCTTTGTACTTCAGCATGTTGCTGTAACAATGGTCTGATGAAGCAAACGGTTTGTGAAAGCACTCACCTAATGTTGTTCGTGTTTCACTGTTGCAGTCATCACTTTTGGGTTATATACTTGCAGTAGCCCTCAGTCGGCCTGATTAACAATGTCTTGGGTCCTGCGTCGGTTGCTGTCCCTTCTTCCATGATGTCAGGTCGTCAGGGGTATAAACCGAAGTCTTCAACTAACTCTTAAGTACCCCGTTGAGGAAACTTTTTCTTGCTCCTTACCAATGTCATTAAAACTTAATAATTGCATTACTTGTGGAAAGCAAATACCTCAAAGATTTTCATTCGTACTGTATTCCTTGCCTAGGCCCTGACCACGACGTACCGTGCTATCAGTTTTGTGCTTTATTTAATCAGCGCACTGTCTGTCGTCGGTATATTTTTGCCTCTAAATATTTCGGTTCTCGGTTTAATTATCCAGAAATGTCGTCGGTTAGCCATCCTACTACCGGGATTCCGAAAAACGCAAGGATAAAGACAGAGACAGGCTGCCGAGGTCCAAAACTGCTGACGATGCTTCTCCTAAGCCAGTTGCCAGTACTCAGTGAGGCGCTTTCGCAGACCCTGATACCAACTACTTCTGATTCGCAGGCCTCTACTGAGACCCATTTGGAGTATGCCGTGAGATGCTTCAACTATGGAACCTGCAGATGTCTCTACCTTGGATGGGTCCAGAGCTGCTGTGCAGGCACTGGCTTCTGAGGGTGTATTCAGGCCTACAGACTTACATATTAAACCGACGCCTCCATCTTCTTTTAGGCCTAAATCTTGAACCATGCCTAAAAAGTCCAACGCCCAGGCCGCATGCTCAGGCCTCTGTGCCTAAAAAACAAATAATAAGAATGGCTGAAGATCTTATACCTCTAATCAGGGGAAGCCAGCTTCCCCCTTCTAAGAAACCTAGGACTGAAGGTGTTTATGAATCTTCTGACCAGGATTCTGATTTTTCTGATTCTTCTGATGATCTGGATTTGCCCTTATCTACTGATGCAGAGGACTCTATTCCCTCTGCTTCCCCTCCAGAGGATTTTTCTTTTGTGAAACGTTACATACTCTAAGGGATCATTTCCACCGGGAAAGCCAGGATTTTTCTGATTCAAAAAAGAGGCTTAGGGATTTCTTACTCCTGCCTCAGCGTAGGCCTTTAGCTATTCCTCCTGTACTAGACATTGTTGATGATGCTTTTTCGGAATCTAGTTTGGCCCCTGATTCTTTGCCTCCTGCTCCCAGAAAACCTGACAGATATTACAAGGTTCCTGATTCACACAAGTTCCTTTATAAAAATCCTGTTGCGGATCCAGAGACTATTTCACAGGGACCCAAGGGCATTAAGGCTTCTACTGCTAAAAATCCTACCCCTTCTGATAGAGACTCTAGGGTGCTGGATAGATGGGGTAAGAAGGTTTACACTTCTGCAACCTTGGCCATTAGGGCTTTAAACTGCCAGTTTCGTATGTTAAAGTATCAACAACATGTTATTGGATTGCTTAAACAGAAAATGATGTTGATTCCTGACTGTGTGGAAAATAAAGAATTACTGGATTTAATGCATTCTGCTGAACAGGTTGGAAAACGTACTTTGCAATGTGGATTTGATTCATTAGAGGCCTTTTGCAGGGCTGCTGTTACTATTTATGTGCTCAGAAGGCATGCTTGGCTTAAGGAGCAATCTTTACCTGATCATGTTAAAGCTAAATTGTTGGATGCTCCCTTAAATCAGGACCGCCTGTTTGGCAACAAGGCTGAGGAAGTTCTTAAAAAGATGGAAGATAAAGCTAAATCTATGCAAACTGTTGAAAATTTCTTACAAGTTCAGCCTCCTAGATTTAGTAGGCACTGGCCCTCTAAGAATTGGTCCTTTCCAGCCTCTTCAAGGTGTTCTCAAGCCAAACCCAGACATAGCCGGAACCCCAGGTTTCAGTCCCAGAAAACACACAAAACTAAGCAGTGGGGGGTTTCTGCACTCAAATCAGGGAGTAGTAAGACTCCCTCCTATGGAAAACAGTCTCAGTGACTTGCTTCTAAAACTTCCAAGTACTTCCCAACCAACTGAATGCTCCTTTAGGTGGAAAGATTGGTCTGCAGGCCAAAAACTGGGAACTCATTACTCAGGACAAATGGGTTTTAAATATAGTGCCCAAGGATACAGATTTCACTTCCACACCTTACCAACACCAAGCGGGTGGCCAGATCTACCCTCCCAAATCAAGTACTCTCTCTCTTAAGCATGGGGGCTATTCAGTTGGTACCAGAAGAGTTAGAGACAAGGGTTCTATTCATATATATATTCTATTCTATTCTGATCGAGACTTTTCGTGGTACCCAGAAAAGGCAATACATGGCGTCCTATCCTGGACCTTTCTACTCTAAATACTTTTCTGGTGATTCCAAAATTCAAGATGCTGACTCTTCACCTGCTGCTTCCTATGCTAGGCAAAGATGCATGGTTGGCAACACTGGACTTAAAAGAAGCATGCCTGCACATCCCTATCAGGGAGTCTTGCAGAAAATACCTATGCTTCAAAGCAGGCTACATGCACTATCAATTCGCTGCACTGCCCTTTGGCTTTTCTACTGCGCCCAGGGTATTCACAAAGTGCCTAGCTCCAGTCATTGCATTCTGCAGACAAAGCAGTATTCAAATATACCCATATCTGGACAATTGTCCAATTCAGACAGAAAGCCAGGACATACTTTTGAATCATCTGGTCTTTGTTCAAAGGGTACTGACTTGTCTGGGGTATACCATAAACAAAAAGAAATCACACCTGGTACCCTGTCAACAAATTATATTCCTGGAAGCAAGTTTGAATACAACTTCCCAGATGGCTTACCTCACGCCAGAGAAACAGATTCATTTGACAACCTACTTCAAACAAGTGGCCACAAAAACCCAGTTATCTGCAAGGCAAATACTGCAAGCCGTGGGGTTCATGGCCTCCTGCATTCTTCTAATTTCATATGCAAGTATGCATATGAGGAAACTGCAGTGGTAGCCTACAGTGTCAACATTCACAGGACCTAGAAGCAATGATTCCTGTCATACCTTGCCTATGTCTAGAGTTCCTTTGGTGGGCAGAGGCCTGCCACCAAAACAGGGGACTACCATTCACACTACCTCCTGACGCCCAAACCTTAACAGACGCATCAGACTATGCATGGGGGGCCCAGCTGGCAGGGAAGTGCATTCAGGGCAAATGGGAGGCCCAGCTGGCAGGGAAGTGCATTCAGGGCAAGTGGAACCCAAGTCAAATGCACCTGCATATCAATCAAAAAGAAATGTTAGCTGTAAAGAATGCTCTGACAGCCTTCAAGTACCACATTCTTCCAGGACAGTTAATGATAAAGATGGACAACACCACTGTTATGTGGTGCATAAACAGGGGTGTACACATTCTTACCCCCTCTGCAGACTAGCCATGGCATTGTGGAACACAGCCCTGAGCTATCAAGTACATTTACAAGCTCAATTCCTGCCAGGAAAACTAAATACACTGGCAGACGAACTAAGCAGAAACCTCATGGACCCACACGAGTGGAAACTGGAACCAAGGATTTTCAACATGTTGACAAGCAAATGGGGGAGCCCAGATATAGACCTGTTTGTCTCTCCCCAAAACTGTCAGTTGGACAATTTCTGCACAAGGGCTCCCCACAAACAAGCTTGGAAAGTGGATGCTCTGTCCTACAGCTGGAAAAACCTATCAGTTTATGCCTTTCCTCCTCTGCCTCCAAGTACTACTAAAGATCAAACGCGACAAACCAAGAATGATTTTGATTGCACCAGACTGGCCATGCCAACACTGGTACCCCCTCTTGCGCAGTATGTCACTGTAGGCCTCATGGCACCTGCCTCAGACTCCTACTGTGTTGTCTCAGCAGGAGAACCAAATTCTGCACCCTCAACTTCAAACACTGAATCTAGCAGCCTGGCTAATTACATAATTTCTCCTTTACCATCCCTCAGTAAACTAGTGATGGATATCATTTTAGAGGCAAGGAGGCCTAGTACCAGAAAGTCTTACGCTGAAAAATGGAAAAGATTCTGTGCCTGGAACCAATCTCAAGGGATGAACACAACAGTGCCCAATTTACCTCAGATGTTACAATACTTAACTGAGATGCTTCATAAGGGCCAGTCTTTCTCCTCCATCAAAATTCACGCCTCCGCCATCTCAGCTCATTATAACACAGAACCACCCCTCTTCTCTTATCCACTGCTTAAGCAGTTCTTCAGAAGGGCCAAAAATCTATGACCACCCAGGAGAGCTCCAACTCCAGCCTGGGACCTCAACTTTGTATTGGAAAAGCTCACCCTTCGTTCTTTCGAGCCAGCTACCACTGCGGACTTAAAATTTCTTTCTTGGAAAACAGCTTTCCTTTTAGCAATCACTTCAGCAAGAGGGGTATCTGAATTACAAACCCTCATGGCAGTGGAGCCTTTCATCATCTTTCATGCGGACAGGGTGTCCCTCAGGACCAATCCCTCCTTCATGCCCAAGGTGGTATCCAGTATGGTCCTTAATCAGTCCATACATTTGCCAACCTTCTTTCCTAATCCACAGAACAAAGGGGAATGGATTCTGCACTCCTTAGACGTACACAGACAACTTAGATTCTACTTGGACAGAACTAAACCTCAAAGGAAATTTGATCAACTGCTGGTGGCATTTACTGCAGGGGCAGAGGGGAAGGCTATTTCAAAGCAAACCATTTCCAAATGGATAGGCCATTGCATTAATTTCGGCTACAAACCTCATGGAAAACCTACCCCCCCGGGGGTCAGACCCCACTCTACCAGGTCTGCATCTACCTCTACAGCCTTTCTCAGAGGCGTCCCTACCAGGGACATCCTAGAAGCTGCTACCTGGAGTTCTGTACATACTTTCACCAAACATTGTCATTTGCCAATTTTCTCTAAATCCAGAGCTGGCTTTGCCACTGCAGTCTTGCAAGGCCTTTTAGCTGGTCCTACTTCTATTTGAATTCCTCCTCCCATCCATAGCTTTGGGAATCTACCCAAAAGTGATGACTGCAACAGTGAAACACGAAGACAATGTACAGTTGTGTACCCTTACCATAAATGTAGATGATGGAGTGTATTCACTGTTGCAGTCCTAGTTACCCTCCTTCCAGCCCCCTTCTTTTTTTTTGGATATACTTCTACTTTCCTTTGCTGTCTTCAAAAGCTTTTTGGTGTATTTGCTTTTTTGTTGGCTGTATAACCTTGCATATTAATAGAGTTAATTGCTTCCCATTAAGGGGGCACCTGACATCTGGGGTAAGAAAAACTGATGTAATGGTGTCGGCTGCATGTTTTATACCCCTGACAACTTGGAAGAATGGACAGCAACCGACACAGGACCCAAGACTTTGTTAATCAGGCCGACTGAGGGCTACTGCAAGCAGATAACCCAAAAGTGATGACTGCAACAGTGAATACACTCGAACATCTACATTTATGGTAAGTGTACACAACTGTACTTTTTAACGGTTTTATCTGCTTGTGAATAAACTGCATCCTTTGTTGAATATATTTTGAAAATCTCTTAATTTGGAGTTCTGCTGTGTGCTACCTTTGGTATTTTGGACTTACTTATGTTGCTGTAACAAACTTCTTTTAATGAGGTGATAATATATGAACCGTCTGCTGCCACTCGGATGGCACTCATCAGAGAACTGCATCGGAAAGCTGCAACACACTTCCCCTCATGCTGCCACATAAACAGTAATCAGAACCGAAGTGCACGATGTTCATCTAGCAGCTTTAAAAACTATTACAGACATTGCTGTGCGATGTATCCTTTTTAAGATGTTCATCATTAGATCACTGCTGCAGTAGTCTAAGCACCTTCCACAAGACTAGACCATTGATAGCTTGAGCTGGAAGGCGAGAAAAATCAGCATTCTGGGTGCAAACCCTTCAGAACTTTCCTGCCTCCGAAGAGCACTCCTCTTGTGAGTTTTTAGAGGATCAGTGGGTGGCTAGCATTTCTCCAAAGCTCCCATTGGTGAAAAAACTTTCACATTTATGTTGTATATTGCAGGGTTGTACTGTTTTGTTGAGACTGTCATGGGTCAACTGAGCAAGTGTGCTTTATTTTACTGTTTTACATATTCTCTTGTTTTTAAAATTTTAATTTTTCTTAATTTTATAAATCATTTTTTGGGCATGAATGAATTTGTTTTGTACTTGTCATGGTATGTTTTTTGAGAAACCACTTTTTTGCTAGTTTCCTTTTGCCTACATTTTCAGATATCACTAGATGTGTTTCAGACTTTGTGGTTTAACCATGAGCAATTTACCGGTTCTTCCTTCTGCACACAAGAAAAAGAATATTGTTACACAGCCTTTGCCAGTTTAGCAAGTTGATGATGAATGTCCCTGCAATAGCCTTTGTAGGTTTCTGAGACCACTCATCATCTTTATTGGTACCCTGTTGTGTAATCTCTTTAACAGCTGCAGAGAACATGTCTTAACCCCCAGTCCATGGTGGCTGGAGTGTCCGCTGCGGGCATGGGTGAATCGCTGTTATTGGTCTTGTTTGAGAGAAGGGGAAATGCTTCTCTGCCTGGCCAGAAATGCACTTACTTCCCAGTGTGGTGTCTTTGACGTGAGTCTGCCTGCTTCGTTAGATTTTCTTTGTAAAAATGAAGCAGGAAGTTAAACATTGATTTTTTTTCCCTGTCTCTTACACTTGACAAGGAATATTTATTGGGCATCTCTCAAGGCTTAGTTCAGGATCTTAAACCTTTTACCTTGGCTCCTCTGGTAGGAAATGACTTCTTATTTTTCCCTTTGAAGAGTTTTCTTTTTCTGAAACCTTTTCTGGAATCAGTCCATTATTTCAGTAGGAACAAGTTGACATTCGAGTTTCTTTGAAAAAAAAAAATGACTTGTTACATTTGGAATTTCCTCAGCATGCTGCTGCTTCATTTTCTACTAGCTTTAGAGGATGCTTTTATTACTGCCTGCAGCATGCCTGAAAGCTAACCTTCAGCCCCTAAAAAGGCAGCCATGTTATATAGAACTCTAATATTATAAATTATTTTCTATCCTCAAATCTGATGATGTAGTTATTTCTCTATCAAAAGCTTCTGACTCTAAACATTTGGTTAATGCAAATCTCTCACTTTCTGACAAGGATGGGAAAGCATTTGATAGATTTAGGAAGAGTGTGTATTTTTCTGCTACTCTCATTTTTGGATTCTTGGTTGTCAAGCTCACAAGTCAAAGCTTTTGTTTGCATCTTTTAAGAATTTGAGGAACGTAACTGCCACTTTAACTTCATAGGAGAGCAAATCTTCTCTAAATTCTTCGGCTTTGTTACTCAAGTAGCCAAACACTCTCTGAAATTAATTTCTTCAGTGTTATCACTATTGCAGTAGCCTTGGATATATGTGTTATACTCTGCTAAGGATATCACATCTGACCAGCTTCCAGAGCTTTAGGACTCCTCTCACGCACCCCAGCAGTTAAGTCAGCTTTGAGCTGAGCTGAATCAGAAGTGTAGTTTGGAGAGAAGTCCTTCAGAGCTTTCATGCCAACTAAGAGAGGGAATATATATAAACCCATAGCACTGGAGAACAGAGATGAAGTAATGTTACTGTGCTGTCATTCTCTTGTATGTAGTACTGTCTTTGTGGCTTAATTGAACAGATGTAGATTGAATCTAGAGACTGGTGAAGAAGCAAATTCAAATATTGTACTAAGAGGTTGAGCATGTCCACGAAGTTACATTATCATGCTTTGCTTCTTTTAGTGTTTTTAGAAGATGAATCCTAAAATGTTCATATGTTCATTATTTCCACTGCTGCAAGTAGCCTTTGGCTATTTGGATGTTTTCCTGCCCAGGAAGTGACAGCTGACCTGCTTCAAAAGCTCTAGCCCCCTCCCACATATTCCCTCTGGCTGATAATTGGCCACACCAATTAGGGTAATAGCAGTCAGAAGGTAATGCCTTCAGTACTTTCTTGCCACCTTAAAGAAAGCAAGCAACCAAGGACGTTTTTAGAAACAACAGTCTGTCTACATCTTTATGTTTTGGCAGACAAGACCACATTGGGGAGCCTTTCCACACAGAATTCATTGCCCTTGTTTAAGATTAGATCATATTTTTTTCTAATTTTTAACTGACTGACGTCTATTTTCTTTTAGGAAACCCACTGTTTGTTTAAATATGTGTAGTTTCCTCCCAGGAACTGCCTTACTAACTTTAGTGGCATTTCTTTTCTTGGGAGCATTTTTTGTGTTAAAATGTAGTGATTTTGCAACTTTTTATTTAACTGTTAAAACTATGGACGTTGTTTGTAGTGCTTGTGTACTTTGTGACAACTAACCCAAGCTATTGTTTTCAGTCGCAGCAATGCAGGGAAAGGAATTGCTGTTAAGTTAAGAATTTTATGTACTGTTAGTGCATCAGCTTTGGTTTTGGGACTGGTTGAGGAAGTGTTAATTGTTAATTGTGCTGCTTGTGACCACTGTGACAACTTACCTTCCGATCGACTCTTTCCAGCATTGTTTACCGTCACTTAGGCTTCTTTCTCAGCCACAGCAAAGATTTTCCAGTCCAGTTGGTGGTTCTTGCTAAAAATGAGTCCTTGCAGTAACCGAGGGCTCAAATGTTGCCTTAACCCACTGGTTGAGGATCCTGTAATGGGCATTTGTTGTTCATCCCCTTTGCTGGTCTCTTGAGTTCCTCTGATGTTGCTTTTTCCACCATCGAACTGGGGATCAGGGAGATGCTGCAGGAGGATTTTTCCCTTGGGGTAGCCTGAGAAAGAGCCTACCACAGTCTGTTTTCCTCCAGACATGCTTGACCTAGGGAAAAGAAACAAAAGGTTAAGCATTGTTCATCTAAGGATACACTTGTAGTACATAAAGATGAAATTCTTTCTTTAGTCAGGAGGTTTATTGCTGGCAGTTGGTCCTGGAATTTAAAAAAGTCTCTACCTGAACAATATAGTGATACAGAAAGTCATGAAGATAGTCACGCAAGAATATGACATTGATAGCGAGAGTTCTACGTTCTATGGATTTCCAAGGACAGGACTCTGATTCTGGGGAAAACACGTGTCCCATTTCTAGGGTTGCCAGATGTCCGGTTTTTGACCGGACTGTTTTCAGGGTGAAAAGTTGTGGGGAAATTCCATTCAAAACCGACTTTGGTTTTGTTTTAAATTTTGGTCTGATACTGATGTCATAATGACATCAGGTCCCTCAGGGCTACCAGCCTGTCGGATTGAGCTCAAGGAGCTACTTCTGTAGTGTGAGCGGAAGCAGAAGCCAGCATTTAAGGAAGGCAGCATTTTCAGAATGCAAGCGGGAAACAAGAGTTGGATTTTTTTCAGGTCAGATAGAGCACTTTGGATAGTGTTTAAACAAACTGGGCACAGCAGAAGCTATTACTATTTTGGAGGAGGAAGTGTAGCAAAACCAGGGATCTTTTTCTATGAGGTGAAGCTTCAGAATTTTCCTGCCGCCTCTAGAAGCATCTCTCTGGCTACATAGAAATGTCAGTCTGTCAAAATTTTTGCTTTAAGACCAAGTAAGACCTCATTTCAAACCCTTCCTGTTATAAATACTTGTGGAATTTTTTCTGATGTACCTTAGAAACCAACAAAAATAATTTCTGGTATTCCACATTAAGAATATTGGCCTTTGTCAGGATTGCTTCACACATAGTTCTGCACTGTTTACATGGATTATTTAAAAAATTTGTGTGAAAACTGTGATTTTTAAGTAATTTAAGCTGTGCTCTAACAGTCAGAATATGACTTTTGGATCTGCTGATGTTTTTAACTGAATTAGGGCTTTCTTATTTCTGAGAGAATATATGTTCTTTGATTATTTTCAATGTACTGCTTGTGTTTACTAGTGTGTTTTTTTTGGCCTTTGTTTTTTTTTAACTAGTGAATACTTACCTTGCCTTGGGATAGTAGACTGTCCACTGAACGCTCTTCATAAAGGAGTATTCTTAGAAAAAAAGAAGCAAAAACTTAATTGTAGGCAATTGATGAAGGTTGTTTCTGTATACAAGACAAGTGTCTATGGCTGTGAGAGTTTTGCAGTTGATCAGTTCTGGGAGCTATTTGCCTTTTTACAGTTCTAGTGCAGGTATTGCCAGAGTTCAGTTCAAACTTAAATATAATATAATCACCCCTGACACTTTATAACATCTCAGCTTTAGTATTTCAAATTTAAACTAGAGGTGATATATGGGATATTGTGTTATTAGCTCCACTGGCTTTACTTTCAGATTGTATAGCAGTGTACTAGAAGCCAGACCATATGACATACATACAGCAGTCTGAGTAAGGCTTGAGGTGCCAAATATTTAAACACAAATAGATATAACTTGCAGGTTTAAGACACTTTCTGGCAGTATGATCATGGCAGTATCACACTTGATTCATGAAAAAACCCCCTAGAATGATCTTCCATTGCATGTGCACTTAGAGATAAAAATGAAATGGAAAGAAGGACAGTGGTATTACTCTTATAAACCTTGAAAGTTGCTAGTGTAACATGATTTGTAATCACTGTAGAATAAAGCACAAGACAGTATGCAGAGAGAGTTTTTAACAGTGTTTATGGCAACTGGGGAGAAATCGGCTGAAAGCAGGCATCCAGAACAGAAAAAGAGGGTGTTCCCATCAACTGGTGTCATGATGAGGTCACAAAATGGGCGGGGCATGGATGGGAGAGGGGGTGGGAATGGGCGGAGTTATGGGTGATGCAAGGGGCGTGACCTTAGTCCAGTTTTAGCCACAAAGAAAGCTGGCAACCCTACCCATTTCCCTTGGAGGAGTTTTCTTTTTCCGAGTCTGTTTTCAGGGTGAATGATGCATTTTTTGTGGGGATTTTGCTAACTGCAATAATCCCGATTCCCAGTCTTCAGTCCCTAAAAAGGCAGATAGATTTTATAATGTTTCCCACTCTAACAAAGTCTTGTTTTTCTCAATATTGGTCTGATACTGCTGTCATTTCTGGATCATTGTCAGCTAGCTAATAGGCTTTTGGAGAATCCTAACCCCTCTTTAGGGGGTAAAGAAGGTAATGTATTGGATAGCTTTGGGAAGAATTTTATTTTCTGCTACTTTGGCTTTTAAAATTCCTAATTACCAGGGCCATATGTGGAAGTTCTACATTGTGCTGAAACTTTAAGGGAATACTCTACTAATCTGCTTCAGAAAAATTCTTTCTGAATCCCAATATTTTTAATATTCATCAGGTCTCTATAAACATGCTGTAAAAACTGTCTATGATTGTGCACATACTAGGGATACTGCTACTGTTCTGAAGTGGTATGCTTGGGTATATTACCAAAGGTTCGCAGATGAAGTTAAGAGAATTTGAACTCTGCTTTTGGGGTCCTCAGACAGTATGATGAAAGAGGGAAATTCGGTTAGGGAGTTAAACTTTTTCAGGTCCTCCATTATAAATCAGATAGATCCTCGACTTTCTTCAGAAAACTGTCTAAACAGTCCCTCCCTTATTCTGGCAAACTGGGCACAAAGAAGCGATGGCATTAGGTAACCAGCATTAGCAAAACACAGGGATCTTTTCTATAAAGTGGGAAATCTAGATCTTTAGCATGACTATATATCTGCAATTCCCCCTTCCCTCGCCTCTTAACCACTGTCTGTGTAACTCTGCCCAGACATAGGACCGCAGGCTTTCCCTTTGTAATCACATGCTAATCCTATGATTAATATTTCCAGTGCTTTAAGACCATAGGGCAAAGGTGCTTATTTCAAATTGTTTCTTTTTCCAAAAAAAGAACTTGCCTGGAGACATGTTTTTGATAATTTCCTTCTCAGATTCTCTGGCCGAGTCGCACTATCAATTCACAACATATGTAACTTTTTGGGTTATCCACAGCTGTAAGAGAATTCATAACTTGGCCTCCATTGTAGTCATTAGTGGACTTTCAGACATTCTCATTCTCATTCTCATATGCCTTTATTGAGATAACTTTCTTATTTTTGCAGAGTGTCTTCTCAAAGGTCAGGGGTCTTTAACATCAATTGTTTGCTTCTTTACCAGTCCGGGATTTCAGGTAAGCGTTTAAAACCCTCTTTGACTAAGGACCCAAATTGTCATTCTTTGGAACTTCATATTGATCATTGCTGCAGTAGCCTAAACTATATGGGTTATGTCCTGCATAAGATACAACAGTCGGCCAGCTTCCAAAGTTTCAGGGCACCTTCACTGCACCCAAACCTTTAGTCAGCTTAAGCTGAGCTAACAAAAATGTCAGGTTTGGGTTCCAAGCTCTTCAGAGCTTTCCTGCCCTTGAAGAGAATGCTTCTGTGTGGAGTTAAGAAGATTGATGGTCAGCCTGTGCTGTTCCATTGCTGGGCAGTTAAGTTTCCTTTGGGTAAACCTTACACTAATTTTTAATGTTTACATTTACTTTCTTGTTTGGAAAGGTATGTTTTAAGCTTGCAGTATGTGCTTTTATGGACTGTTACACAACTCTGATGTACTTTTAAACAAGAGTGCACTTTTGTGTTTGACAGTTCAAATGTTGAACATTCTAACACTGTTTTTTTCTGTGGAGAAATTGTGTTTGTTACTTTTGGGGGCTGGTAAAATGTATTAGAGTGATGTTCTTCGTGTTTCATTGTTGCATTAATCACGTTTGGGTTATCCCTGCCAGGGTAGACCTCGGCCGGCCCGGATACCAGAGACTTAGTATTTCTGCTTCGGTTGCTGTCGCTTGAAGACTGACGTCAGGTCGTCAGTAGTATAAAGTAAGGCAGCCGACACCATTACGTCAGTCTTTCTTGCCATGGAGCCCAAAGCAGAAGCAGTTCACACGAGTGTCAGTCAGTGGCTACCCGAGTTTCGTCTACCGAATTGAAGTTGAAGTCTTCTAAAGCTAAGCACCCTGTTGGGGATCCCTTTTTCTTGCACTAACCGATGTCAGAAAAAGTTAATAATTGTCTCGCCTGTGGAAAACAAATACCACACAGAGACTTCCACTCTTACCATGTCACTTGTTTAGGCCCAGACCACGACGTCCCTCGTTGTCGCTTCTGTGCTTTGTTCAACTCCAGAACTATCCGTTGTCGGGCCCTTATTGTGGCCAGATATTTTTGCTTACAATCCTCAAACTCCGCTATGGCTTCGATAAGCAATCCGACAACAGAGCTTCCAAAAAGACGTAAAGATAAAGACAGAGACAGCACAGATCCAGACCTTCTGATGACTCTTCCGTTAAGCTTGTTGTCTGTTCTCCAGTACTAAGTGAGGCACTTTTGCAGTCCCTGATGCCCAATTCCCTGAATTCGCAGGCCGCTACCGAGAGAGACCCTTTCAGAGTCCGGTATTCCGCAAAACTCTTCAACTAAGGATCCTGTGGTCATCTCAGCCTTGGATGGGTCCAGAGCCGCTGATCAAGCACCGGCTTCCGAGGAAGTCCTTCGCACTACCAAATCTCGACACAAACCAGGGTCTTCTTTCGCAACTACCATTCTTTCTAAAACTACTGAGTTTCTAAGGCCCAGAGTACAAACCATACCCAAGAAATGACGACCCACTCTCAGGCGCCTGCTACCTTGCCTTAGTCTCAAATGCTTAAAATTGTGGAAGACCTTATCATGCTAGTCAGGGGAAGCCAAGCTACCCCCTCCAAAAGGAAAAGAGATCTGTCCCCTGTAGTTTTGTCCGAACAAGAGTCAGATGAATCTGATGCATCTGAATATGAAGAAATGCAACCCCTCTCCACTTATGAGGATTCCATTCCTCCAGCCTCCCCCCCAGAGGATTTTTCCTTTGGGGAAACCCTGCATACCTTAAGGAAGCATTTCCAATGGGAGAGTCAAGACTACCCTCAGTCTAAAAAGAGAGGGAATTCCTAGATCTTCCACAACATAGACCCTTGGCCATCCCCCCAGTTCTGGATGTTGTTGAGGATGTTTTCCTCAAATCCAGCTTGACTCTTGACTCCCTTCCTCCTGCTCCCCAGAAAGCCAGACAGGTACTATAGAGTCCCTGACTCACACAAATATATTTTTAGAAATCCTACAGCTGACCCTGAGGTCATTTCTCAAGGGCCAGAAGGAATTAAAGCAGCCTTGGCTAAGAACCCCCCCCAGACAGGGATTTCCAAGCATTGGACAGATGGGGTAAAAAAGTATACACCTCAGCTACTCTTGCTATCAGGGCACTAAATTGTCAATTCCATATTCTGAAGTATCAGCAACATACCTTGGAACTACTTAAACAAAAAATGTCTTCCTTTCCTGCTAGGGCAGAATCTAAATATTTATAAGAGTTAATGCATTCTGCTAGTCAAGTAACAAAACACACCTTGCACTGTGTTTTTTGACGCCCTAGAAGCTTCTTGCAGGGCAGCAGTCATTGGATCTGTCATTAGAAGGCATGCATGGCTTAAAGAAAAGCCCCTGCCAGACCATGCCAAATCTAAATTGTTGGATGCCCCTTTGCACAAAGATTCCTTATTTGGCACTAAGGCTGAAGAGGTCTTAAAAAAGAAAGAAGAAAAAGCAAAATCTATGCAAACCGTTAAGGATTTCTTGCAGGTCCAGCCTCCCAGGTTCAGCAGGCATTGTCCTTCCAAACACTGGCCCTTTCCTGCTCCCAGTAAATCGGCCCAGCAGAGGCCCCGTGGAAGCAGACCCCCCCCCCCCCCCGACAGCAGACACAGGGAATGCAGAGATCTAAGCAGTGGTCTACCTCCACTTCAAAACCAGGGAGTTCTAAGCCACCCTGTTATGGTAAGAACTCACAATGACTCACCTCCTCCACCCTCTCCCTCTGCCCACCTTCACTTACCCCTAGGAGGAAAACTCTTTCACTCAAGTACCTGGACCACCATTATCAAGGACCAATGGGTTCTGAAAATCATGTCTCAGGGATACAAATTTTCCTTCCACACCCTTCCAACCCCAAAAAGGTTCACAGATCTACCACCAAATCAGTGGGCAGAGGCTCAAAAGCAAATCCATTCCCTGCTCTCCTTGCGGGCAGTAGAGCACATTCCTGCAGAGCAGATGAGCCACGGCTTCTACTCCAGACTTTCTGGTGTCCAGAAAAGAGGGCACCTCATCCTCAATCTATCCATTGTAAACACCTTTCTGGTGATCCCAAAATTCAAAATGCTCACCCTCCAGCAGCTGCTACCCATGCTCTCCAAGGAAGCCTGGCTAGCCACCCTGGACCTAAAAGAGGCCTACTTCCACATTCCTATCGGAGAGTCCTGCAGAAAATATCTCTGCTTCAGGGCAGGATCTCAACACTTTTTCAGTTATCTGCACTTCCTTTGGCTTAGCTACTGCTCCCAGAGTTTTCACAAAATGCCGGGCTCCGTCCATTGCCTTTTGCAGACAAAGAAATATTCATATTTACCCCTACTTAGATGACTGCCTTATTCAGGCAGACAGCCAGGAAAAGCTGATCAAAGACCTGGCCTTTTTAAAGGACCTACTAACCTCCCTAGGGTACACAATCAGTGACAATAAATCCAAACAGGTACCCACCAAAAGGATAATCTTCCTGGGAGCAAGTCTGGACACAGTATCCCAGATGGCATACCTTACACCAGAGAGACAAATTTTCCTATCAGCTTACTCCTCTCAACTGGCCACCAGGCCTTAGCTTTCTATAAGGAAAATCCTGCAAGCCCTGGGGTTCATGGCCTCTTGCATACTCCTCATTCCATATGCCAGCCTGCATATGAGGAAACTTCAGTGGTACCTAAAGAGCCTTTTGTGTCATCACTCTCAAGATCTGGAAACTCTTCTGCCTATTTATACCTTGCCTGAGGAAGGAATTTCTTTGGTGGGCAACAGCCTGCTACCACATCAAGGGACTGCCCTTCTCCCCACACCCTGCCACCCAGACCTTCACCACAGATGCATCAGACTACACTTGGGGTACACACCTTGACTGCAGGTGTATACAGGGCCAATGGAACCCCCAGCAACTCCCCCTGCACTTCAATCAAAAAGAGATGATGGCTGTGCAGCAGGCCTTGATAGCTTTCAAACCCCTTCTCTCTCCAGGGGTTCTGCTGATCAAAACAGACAACACCACAGTGATGTGGTTCATCCAACAAGCAGGGAGGAACTGTCCTACCTGCAGAGCAGGCTGGCCATGACCCTTTGATTCACAGCCTCTTCCATGCAAATACACCTGTTAGCACAATACTTGCCAGGCTCTCTCAACTCCCTGGCAGACCAGTTAAGCAGAAAGCTCTTGGACGCCCCCATGAGTGTCAGCTCAACAGAAACACCTTCTTCCTAATAGGTCAGAAATGGGGAGCCCCGGATGTCGACCTCTTTGCCTCCCACACCAACCATCAACTCAGCAAATTCTGCACCAGGGAGCATCACTGCATTGCTTGGAAAGTGGATGCCCTATCCTTCTCCTGGGTAAACCTCTCGGTCTATGCCTTTCCTCCCCTACTTCTCATTCTTAGGGTACTGCTCAAAATAAGGGCGGAAAAACCAAGGACCATTCTCGTAGCTCCAGACTGGCCCAGACACCACTGGTACCCGTTGCTGCACAGCCTGTTCCTGCTCCTTCCATGGAATCTTCCTCGTATTCCAAACCTCCTAACCCAGAGAGAAGGGGATTTCATGCACCCCCAATTGCAGACACTCAGATGTTCATCGTGTTACACTGCTGCAGTCATCACACTTGGGTTATCCTGCCATCAGGCGGTCCCGCAGTCGGCCAGAGTTTCAAAGTCTTGGTCTGGCATCGGTTGCTGTCGCTTCTTCCCTGATGTCAGTGCGCCAGGGGTATAGAAGAGGCATCCGACGCCATTTTCTTCAGTCTTTCTTGCCGCGCGGTGCCTGAAGCAGAAGCAGTTCGAAAGTGCCGGTCGGTTGACTCCTGAGATTTTTAAATCGAATTTCAGACCGAAGTCTTCAATAAAGCTAAGTACCCCATTGATGAACCTTTTCTTGCCTCAGTCCGATGTCAGAAAGTTAACAATTGCATTTCTTGTGGGAAGCAAATACCTCATAAGGACTTTCATTCTTATTGTATTCCTTGGCTAGGCCCAGAGCACGACGTCACAGGTTGTCGATTTTGTGCTAGGTTTAACAAACGAACTATTAAACGTCGGTTTGATTTCGCCCGACAATATTTTGGTAGGAAATTTAATTATACCATGCCGTCGGAGCAACCGAAGACCGGAATGCATAAAAAACGCAAAGATAAGGACAGGCAGCCGAGACCCAAACCAGACTCCGAGGCCTCTGCTAGGCCAGTCGCTGGTTCTCCGGTTTTCAGTGAGGCGCCTACGCAGCCCCCTGACTACCGCTGATTTAGAACCCCAGGCGGCATCCGATTCCCAAGCAGTGATTGCTAGGCCTCCTCAGCCTTTATCTTTAGGCCCTTCTGACTCCATGGCTGAAGGAGATTCCGGTACAGTTGAAATGCCTTCAGTTGCAGAAGGTGTCTTCAGACCGACTACACTCACTATTTAATCCTATGCAAAGCTGAAAACTCCTTTAAAAGCAAAGAAGACTGTACAGCAGTCTCCAGTACAAGACCCCATGCCTAAGAAACAGATGCTTAAGATGGCTGCAGACTTAATTACCCTAATCAGGGGTTCCCATCCCACTCCTGATAAAAGGCTTAGACAGGAGGAGGACTACGCTTCCTCTGACCAGGTTTCAATTTCCTCAGATTCTTCTGAGGAACAGGAATACTCTTTTCCCCCTTATGAAAACTCTGATGCTGAAGAGTCTATTCCTTCAGCATCTCCCCAGAAGACTACTCTTTTGGGGCAACTTTACATACCATGAGGGAGCATTTCCACTGGGAAGGCCAGGATTACTCTGATTCTAAGAAAAGGCTCCGAGAGTTCCTTTTATTACCCCAGCGCAGACCACTTGCTATTCCACCTGTGTTAGACATTGTGGATGATTCAGAATCTAGCCTTAACCCAGATTCACTACCTCCTGCACCAGCCAAACCAGACAGATACTACAGAGTCCCTGAATCACACAAATTCCTATATAAAAGCCCTGTTGCTGACCCAGAAACTATTTCCCAGGGTCCCAAAGGAGTTAAGGCCTCTATTGCTAAAAAAAACTGTACCCTCTGAAAGGGATTCTAGAGCACTAGACAGATGGGGAAAGAAAGTATATACCTCAGCAACTCTAGCTATGAGGGCCTTAAATTGCCAGTTTCACATGCTGAAATATCAACAATTTTTGATGTCTCAATTAAAACAAAAAATGATCACACATACAGAGCAGCCTGATTACAAGGAAATGCAAGATTTGTTGCATGCAGCTAAACAAGTGGGAAAACATACTTTGCAATGTGGATTTGATTCATTGGAAGCTGCTTGTAGAGCAGCAGTGACAGGGTCTGTCATACGTAGGCATGCTTGGTTAAAAGAACAAACTTTACCTGATCATGTTAAAGCAAAGTTATTGGATGCACCTTTACAGTATGTTTTATTTGGTGTAAAAGCAGAAGAGGTTTTAAAGAAAATGGAGGGTAAGGCAAAATCTATGCAGACAGTCAAGGATTTTGTACAGGTTCAACTCCCTAGTTTCAGCAGAAATTGGCCAACCAAAAACTGGTCCTTTCCAGCTTCTGACAGACCACAGAGGGGCAAATACAGACGCCCAAGGGGCAGAGGTCAGTCACAAGGCTCTTACAAGCCTCGACAATGGGGTGCCACAACCCAGAAAGGAGGAGAAGACAGGTCTCAAACTATCAGAAGACAAACACAATGACTTACCCCTCAGACTGCCAAGCAGATCCCTCTTGGCAGCTCCCTTGGGAGGAAAACTAGCACTTTTTGCAGACAACTGGCACATAATCACAAAAGACAAATGGGTTCTAAATATTGTATCTCAAGGATACAGATTCCACTTTCACACTTTACCAAGGATAAAAGGAATGCCAAACCTGCCACCAAATCATTGGGCAGAGGCTCAAAAACAAATTACAGCTCTCGTGGACATGAGAGCCATTCAACAGGTTCCTACACAGGAGCAAGGACAAGGATTTTACTCAAGACTCTTTCTAGTTCCCCGAAAGGACAAAGCCTGGAGACCCATTCTGGACCTCTCAATTCTAAACACATATCTGGACGTACCCAAATTCAAGATGCTAACACTACAGCAACTTCTTCCCATGCTGGGCAAGAAGGTTTGGCTAGTAACATTGGACCTCAAGGAGGCATACCTGCATGTCCCTATCAGACAAAATTGCAGAATATACCTCCGATTTATAGCAGGTTCAACCCATTACCAATTCTCTGCACTGCCCTTTGGCTTATCTGCTGCACAAAGGGTCTTCACAAAATGCCTGGCACCAGTAATTGCATACTGCAGACAAAGAGGAATTCAAATATATCCATACCTGGATGACTGCCTTATTCAAGCAGAAAGCAAGGACATCCTTGTAAAGCATCTGGCGTTTTCAAAACCTATTAAGTTGCCTAGTGTACACAGTAAACGAAAAGAAGTCAAAACTAGTGCCCTCACAAGACATAATATTCCTGGGTGCCAGCTTAAATGCAACGGCCCAGATGGCTTATGTCACGCCAGACAAGCAAGGACAACTGACTCAATACATCAAAATGATGGCAACAAAGACCCAACTCCCTGCAAGAAAAATTCTGCAGGCCTTGGGATTCATGGCATCTTGCATACTACTAATACCATATGCAAAACTGCATATGAGGAAATTACAGTGGTACCTGAAAAGCGTGTGGACTCAACACAGCCACAGCTTGGAAACAGTAATACCACTCATTCCCTGCCTTCAACAGGAGTTTCTATGGTGGGCTCAGGCATGTCACCTCAACAACGGTCAGCCTTTCACCTTACCCACAGCCAGGCAAACTATAACAACAGATGCATCGGATCATGCCTGGGGAGCACACATGGCAGGACAGTATATTTCAGGGCAAATGGTCTGCAGATCAAAGGCATCTACAACATATTAATCAAAAAGAGATGCTAGCTGTACAAAATGCCTTAGCAGCTTTCAAGGACCTCCTACATCCAGGACAACTCCTAATAAAGACGGACAACACCACAGTGATGTGGTACATAAACAAGCAAGGGGGCACACATTCCTACCCCCTATGCAGGCAAGCAATGACCTTGTGGAACACAGCACTGACCTACCAAGTTCAACTACAGGCATAATTCCTGCCAGGAAAGAAAAACACATTGGCAGACGATCTAAGCAGAAACATCATAGATTCTCACAAGTGGAAACTAGATCCACAAGTATTGGCAGTGATAACTCAAAAATGGGGGAGCCGAGACATAGATCTGTTTCCCAAAACTACCAACTACGTAAATTTTGCACAAGGACATACCACACACTAGCTTGGAAAGTGGACGCCCTCTCATTCAGTTGGAAAACATTAACAGTGTATGCCTTTCCTCCACTGCCTCTTCTGGCAAAGGTGCTGCTGAAAGCCAGATTAGAGAGGCCACAAATGATACTCATTGCTCCAGACTGGCCACGCCAACACTGGTATCCAATACTAAGGAACATGGCTCAAGGCCCACCATGGATTTTACCTCAAATTCCTCACCTGCTCACTCAGCAAAACAATCAGATTCTACACAGCCAGCTCAAGACTTTAAATCTGGCTGCATGGCAAATTACCTAAACAACCAGTCAACACTTCTTTCTAAAGCTGTTATGGATGTCATTCTGGAGGCCAGGAGGCCCAGCACCAGGAAAGCCTATTCAGACAGATGGAAAAGATTCTGTGCGTGGAACCAGGCTAAAGGCCAAAATCCCCTTGTCCCAAATATTCCTCAGATTCTACAATGTTTAACTGAGATGTTGCACAAAGGACTTACCTTTTCATCTATTAAGATCCACGCCTCAGCTATTTCACCTCAATACAACACGGATCCTCCTATATTTTCACATCCATTACTAAGACAGTACCTCAGAGGGGCTAAGAACATAAGACCGCCCCGGAGAGCACCAACACCAACTTGGGATCTCAACTTTGTTTTGGAAAAACTTACACTACCGCCCTTTGAACCAGCTTTTACAGCTGATTTACAGTTTCTGTCATGGAAAACTGCCCTGCTGCTAGCAATAACTTCAGCACAAAGAGTCTCAGAGCTACAGGCCCTAATGACAGTGGAGCCTTTCATCATTTTTCATCAAGACAGAGTCGCTTTACAAACTAACCCTTCCTTTATGCCAAAGGTGGTATCCAGTGTGGCCCTAAACCAAACCATTCATTCGCCCACCTTTTATCCAAACCCCCAGAACAAAGGGGAAAGGCTCCTACACTCTTTGGACATTCACAGGCAGTTATGTTACTACTTGGATAAAACTAAGGCTTTCAGAAAATCTGACCAGCTCTTTGTATCCTATGCTGCAGGATCACAAGGAAAGGCTATCTCAAAACAGACCATTTCAAAATGGACAGGACATTGTATCCATTTCTGTTACACACACCATGGGAAACCTGTACCTGGTAACATTAGGCGCCATTCCACCTGGGCTACAGCAACATCAACAGCCTTCCTCAGAGGGGTACCAACCAAGGATATTTTGGAGGCTGCAACTTGGAGTTCAGTGCACACCTTCACCAAGCACCATCACTTACCTCTATACTCTAAAACCAGAGCTGGCTTTGCCACTGCAGTTCTGCAGGGCCTACTAGCTTCTCCAAACCCTGTTTAGTTCCACCGCCCATCCTTAGCTTTGGGATTCAACCCAAGTGTGATGACTGCAGCAGTGTAACATGATGAACATAGTACAGTTTTGTACCTACCATAAATGTAGATGTTCGAGTGTTCACACTGCTGCAGTCCATCTGACCTAGCTGAACTTTTCTATACCTTTCTATCCTGTACAACCTTTAGATTTTGGATGTTATCCGAGAGGCCAGATGCCCTAGCACCAGAAAGTCTTATGCAGATAAATGGAAAAGATTCTGCACCTGGATCCAGACTAAGGGGGCCAATACATCAAGCCCTCCATTGCTCTCATCCTGGATTACTTAGCTGACCTACTACACAGTGGTCTCTCCTTCTCCTCTATAAAAGTTCATGCCTTGCTATTTCTGCTCATTTTCCCACTGACTAGCCTGTCTTTTTCACACACTCTGAATAAACAGTTTCTCAGAGGGGCTAGCAACTTGAGGCCCCCACGAAGGGCACCAACACCAGCTTGGGACCTTAACTTTGTCTTGGAAAAGCTCACCCTGCCCCCTTTCGAACCAGCTTCTTCTGCTACAATTTCTCTCCTGGAAGACAACCTTCCTCCTGGCCATCACTTCAGCCAGAAGAGTCTCTGAGCTGCAAACACTCATGGCTGTGGAACCCTTCATCATCTTTCATGCAGACAGGGTATCCCTCAGAACTAATCTATCCTTCATGCACAAGGTGGTGTCCAGTGTGGCTCTTAACCAATCCATTCATTTATCCACCTTTTTTCTTAATCCCCAGAACAAAAGGCAAAGGATTCTGCACCCTCTAGATGTGCACAGACAGCTCATATAGTATCTGGACAAGACGAAACCCTTCAGAAATTCTGATCAATTGCTGGTTAGCTTTGCTTCAGGGGCAGAATGCAAAGCCATCTCCAAGCAAACCATTTCCAAATGAATGGCACACTGCATCCACATTTGCTACAAACAGCATGGCAAGCCTCTCCCCAGTGGGTCAGAACACACTCCACCAGAGCAGCCTCCACCTCTGCAGCTTTCCTCAGAGAAGTGTACACCAGGGACATCCTGGAGGCTGCCACCTGGACATCTATTCATACTTTTACCAAGCATTACTACCTGCCTCTCTTCTCCAAATCCAGGGCAGGGTTTGCATCTGCAGTCTTACAGGGCATGTTAGCCAGCCCGTAGCTTCCTGGACTGCCTCCACCCATTGCCTCAGCTTTGGGAATCTACCCAAATGTGATGACTGCAACAGTGAAACACGAAGAACATAATACAGTTGTGTACACTTACCATAAATGTAAATGTTCGAGTGCAATCACTGTTGCAGTCCTGGATGTTCGTGTTTCACTGTTGCAGTCATCGCATTTGGGTTATCTGCCTGCAGGTAGCCCTCAGCCGGCCTGAATATCAGAGTCTTGGATTCCTGCATCGGATGCTGTCTCTTCTTCCATGACGTCAGGTTGTCAGAGGTATAAAATATGCAGCCGACGCCATTACATCAGTCTTTCTTGCTGTGTGGTGCCCGAAGCAGAAGCAGTTTGCAAGTGCCGGTCGGCCGACTCCTGAATTTTTCATTTTCGAGTTTCAGAACCGAAGTCTTCAAAAAAAAAAAAGAAAAGTACCCCATTAGGGATCTTTTTTCTTGCTCCAACCGATATCAGTAAAAAGCTAACACTTGTCTTACCTGTGGAAAGCAAATACTTCATAAAGATTTTCATTCGTACTGCATTCCTTGCTTAGGCCCAGACCACGTCGTCCCTCACTGTGGGTTTTGTGCCTTGTTCAACCCCCAAACTATTCGTTGTCGGGCTGTCTTTGCAGCAAATTATTTTGGTACTCCATATCAGTACTCCGAAATGGCTTCATTAAGCCATCCGACTACCGAAAAGATAAAGACAGAAACAGACCGCATAGGTCCAAAACTGACAACAACGCTTCCGTTAAGCTAGTCGCCAGTCCGCCGGTACTCAGTGAGGCACTTTCGCAGCCCCTGATACCCGCTACCTCAGATTTGCAGGCCTCTACTGAGACCCATTCGGAGTCTGGTATGCCGTAAGATGCTTTTCCGACTGTGGAACCTGCAGATGTCTCTACCTTGGATGGGTCCGGAGCCGCTGTGTAGGCACCAGCTTCTGAGGGTGTATTCAGGCCTACAGACTTGCATTTTAAACCACCAGCTTCTTCATCCATGCCTAAAACTCGCACCACACCTAGAAAACTAACATCCAAACCGCATGCCCAGGCCCATATGCCTAAAAAACAAATGCTTAGAATGGCTGAAGACCTTTTACCTTAATTAGGGGAAGCCAGCCTTCCCTCTCTAAGAGACCTAGAACTGATTTTCCTTCTGATTCTTCTGATCAGGAGTCTGATATTTCTGTTCCTTCTGATTACCAGGATTTGCCCGTATCTACCTATGAAGATTCTGATGCAGAGGATTCCATTCCCTCTGCTTCACCTCCAGAAGATTTTTCTTTTGGTGAAACCTTGCGCACTCTTAGGGAGCATTTCTGCTGTGAAAGCCAGGATTACTCTGACTCCAAAAAGAGGCTTAGGGAATTCTTACTCCTTCCTCAACACAAGTCTTTAGCTATCCCTCCTCTTCTGGACATTGTAGATGATGCTTTCCCCAGACACTTTACCTCAGGCTCCCAGAAAACCTGACAGGTATTACAGAGTACCTGACTCTCACAAGTTCCTCTTCAAAAATCCTACTGTGGATCCAGAGACCATTTCCCAAGGACCAAAAGGCATTAAGACTGCTGCTGCCAAAAATCCTACCCCTTCTGATAGAGATTCTAGAGCCTTGGACAGATGGGGTAAGAAGGTATACAGTTCTGCTACTTTGGCCATTAGGGCTTTAAAATGCCAGTTTCATATGTTAGCAGCATATTATGAGACTACTTAAACAGAAAATGATGTTGATTCCTGACTGTGCTGAACACAAAGAATTATAAGATTTAATGCATTCTGCAGAACAAGTTGGTAAAGATACTTTGCAATGTGGTTTTGACTCTTTAGAAGCATCTTGCAGAGCTGCTGTCACTGGGTCTGTACTTAGAATGCATGCTTGGCTTAAGGAGCAAAACTTACCAGATCATGTTAAAGCTAAATTACTGGATGCTCCCTTAAACCAAGACCGCCTGTTTGGCAACAAAGCAGAAGAAGTCCTCAAAAGAATGGAGGAAAAAGCTAAATCTATGCAAACTGTTAGATTTCCTGCAAGTACAGGCTCCCAGATTTTGTAGGCATTGGCTTTCAAAGAATTGGTCCTTTCCAGTCTCTTCCAGGCCTTCTCAGTTCAAACCCAGGAACAGCAGACCACCTAGATTACAGTCTCAGGCTATGCACAGGCCAAAGCAGTGGGGGGGGGGGGCTTCCACTTCCAAAGCAGGGAGTAGTAAGCCACCCCCCCTACGGAAAAATGGCACAGTGACAACATTAACCCTTCCAACGCCTGCTCCCTTAGGAGGAAAGCTAGCCCTGCATGCAAAAAAACTGGAAACTCATTACCCAGGACAAATGGGTTTTGAATATAGTTTCCCAAGGATACAGATTCCACTTCCACACCTTACCAACCCCAAACGGTTGGCCAGACCTACCCCCAAATCAGTGGGTGGAGGCCCAACAGCAGGTTCTCTCTCCTAAGTATCAGGGCTATTCAACCTGTCCCAGCAGAACAAAGGGGACAAGGTTTTTATTCAAGACTTTTCCTGGTACCCAGAAAAGACTGCTCATGGCGTCCTATCATGGACCTCTCTATTCTAAACACCTTTCTGGTAATCCCAAAATTCAGAATGCTAACACTTCAACAGCTGCTTCCTATGCTAGGCAAAGATGCCTGGTTGGCAACTTTAGACTTAAAGGAAGCTTACCTGCACATTCCAATAAGGGAATCTTGCAGGAAATACCTATGCTTCAGGGCAGGCTCCATGCACCATCAGTTTTGTGCACTTCCCTTTGGCTTATCTACTGCGCCCAGAGTATTCACAAAGTGTGTAGCTCTTTGCAGGCAGAGGAATATTCAAATATACCCATACTTGGAATATTGTCTGATTCAGGCAGAAAGCCAGGACTTGCTATTAAAACATCTGGCATTCGTAAAGAAACTTCTAACCTCACTGGGGTACACCATAAACGAAAGTAAATCTCACCTAGTACCCTGCCAACAGATTGTATTCCTGGGAGCAAGCTTGAACACAACTTCCCAGATGGCTTTTCTCACTCCAGAGAAACAAGTTTATTTGACAACCTACTTCAAACTATTGGCCACAAAGACCCAGCTGTCTGCAAGGAAAATTCTGCAAGCCCTGGGGTTCATGACCTCTTGCATTGTACTAATTCCATATGCAAGACTGCATATGAGGAAACTACAATGGTATCTAAAAAGCCTATGGTGTCAACGTTCTCAGGACCTGGAATCAATGATTCCCATCATTCCTTGTATAAAGACAGAGTTCCTTTGGTGAGCAGAGGCCTGCTACCACAACAAGGTGCTCCCTTTCACTCTAATCTCTGCCCCCCCAAACCCTAACAGACACAACAGACAATGCATGGGGTTCACTTGGCAGGGCAGTAAATTCAGGGCAAATGGAACCTGAGACAGATACACCTGCATATCAACCAAAAAGAAATGTTAGCTGTACAGAATTCCCTGACAGCCTTCAAAGACCGCATTCTTCCAGGACAACTATTGGTAAAGACAGACAACACCACAGTTATGTGGTACATAAACAAGCGGGGGGAACCCACTTATAGCCTCTCTGCAGACTAGCCATGGCTCTGGGGAACACAGCCTTGAGCTACCAAGTGCACCTACAAGCTCAATTCCTGCCAGGCAAGCTAAATTCACTGGCAGATGACCTAAGCAGAAATCTCATGGACCCACACAAATGGAAACTGGAACCAAAAGTATTCAGCCTCCTGAGGAACAAATGGCGGACTCCAGAGGTAGACCTGTTTGCCTCCCCTCAGAACTACCAATTGGACAAATTCTGCACAAGGACTTCCCACCGTCAAGTTTGGAAAGTGGATGCCCTGTCCTTTACCTGGGAAAGCCTCCCGGTTTATGCCTTTTCTCCTCTGCCTCTCCTCTTGAAGGTTCTGTAAAAGATCAAACAGGACAAGCCAAGGACAATACTGATTGCACCAGACTGGTCACGCCAGCACTGGTACCCCCTCCTGCGCAGTATGAAACTGCTGGAACCATGACACCTGCCTCAGATCCCTTCCCTGCTGTCCCAGCAGGCGGGCCAGATTCTGCACCGTCAGCTTCAAACCCTGAACCTTGCAGCCTGGCTAATTCCTTGAGCTCTCCAATAGCATCCCTCAGTAAGCAGGTGCTAGATATCATTCTGGAGACAAAGAGGCCTAGTACTAGAAAATCCTATGCTGAGAAGTGGAAAAGATACTGTTCCTGAAGCCAGACTCGGGGGATGGGCACAATGGTGCCCAGCTTACCTCATATTCTTCAGTATTTAACAGAAATGCTCCACAAGGGCCTATCCTTCTTGTCAGTTAAAAATCATGCCTCTGCCATTTCAACACATTATAATACTGAGCCACCCCTCTTCTCTCACCCCCTGCTAAAGCAATTCCTTAGAGGGGCCAAAAATGTAAGAACCCCCAGGAGAGCCCCTACTCCAGCCTGGGATCTTAACTTTGTGTTGGAAAAGCTCACTCTTCCTCCCTTTGAGCCAGCTGCAACTGCAGAGTTGAAATTCCTTTCTTGGAAAACAGCCTTCCTTCTAGCCATCACTTCAGCAAGAAGAGTGTCTGAATTACAGGCCCTCATGGCAGTGGAGCCCTTCATTATCTTCCATGCAGACAGGGTTTCCCTCGGAACCAGTCCTTCCTTTATGCCCAGGGTGGTGTCTAGTGTGGCCTTCAGTCAGTCCATTCATTTGCTTACTTTTTTCCGTAATTCACAAAACAAAGGACAACGAATACTGCACTCTCTGGATGTGCACAGACGACTTAGATTTCATCTGGACAGGACTAAGCCTCTCATAAAATCTGAACAGCTGCTCGTTGGCTTTGCTGTAGGGGCAGAGGGGAAGGCCATTTCAAAGCAAACCATTTCTAAATGGATAGCCCATTGCATTAATTTCTGCTACAAGCGCCATGAAAAACCTACCCCACATGGGATAAGCTTACATTCCACCAGGGCTGCATCTACCTCTACCGCCTTTCTCAGAGGAGTCCCACCAGGGAAATCCTAGAAGCTGCTACCTGGAGCTCTGTACATACCTTCACCAAGCATTACCACATGCCTATTTTTTTCTAAATCCAGAGCTGGTTTTGCCACTGCAGTCTTGCAGGGCTTAATATCTGGCCTGAATGCTCTCCAACTTCCTCCTCCCTTCCTTAGCTTTGGGAATCAACCCAAATGTGGTGACTGCAACAGTGAAACATGAAGAACATAGTACAGTTGTGTACACTTACCATAAATGTAGATGTTCGAGTGTATTCACTGTTGCAGTCCTGGTTACCCTCCTTCCAGCCCCCTGACTTCTCTTGGCTCTACCTTTCCTTCTTGTTTGGTGTATTTATGTTTTCTGGTGTATTTGCTTTTTGATGGAGGTGTACCATAACATATAATTGCTTCCCATTGTGGGGGCACCTGACATCTGGGGCAAGAAAAACTGATGTAATGGCATCAGCTGCATGTTTTATACCCCTGATGTCATGGAAGAAGAGACAGCATCCGACGCAGGAATCCAAGACTCTGGTATTCAGGCCGGCTGAGGGAAACCTGCAGGCAGATAACCCAAATATTATGACTGCAATAGTGAATACACTCAAACATCTACATTTATGGTAAGTGTACACAACTGTACTTTTCTGTGCCTTGCCCTTTGGACTATCTACTGCGCCAAGGGTATTCACCAAGTGCCAGACTCAGGTTTTAACCTACTGCAGGCTCCAAGGGATTCAGATTTTTCCATACCTGAACGATGACCTGATCCAGGCAGGTTGCTCCACTTCCCTACAAATCCATCTCCAAAAAGTAATTTTGGTCCTGCATTCCCTGGGGTTCAACATCAGTTTCTGCAAGTCCAAACTGAATCCCTCCTAAGACCAAGTTTTTCTGGGGTGCAGAATAAGGACAGATGTTCTGAGGGCATTCCACCCACCCCAAAAGGTGGAAAGTCTGAAACAATACCTGCTGTCTGTCCTCGACGCCACCACTATGACAGTGAGACAGTCTCAAACTCCTAGGAAATATGGCCTAACTGTACCCATGTTGCCACTGGCAAGACTCCACATGAGAAAACTTCATTGGTACCTGAGGTTCACATGGACCCAACACTCCTTCCCCTTGGACCACAACATTCCTTTCCTACCACGCCTAAGGAAGGAGACCCTTTGGTAGTTGGATCAAGTCTCTCTCAACCCATGACTTGCATTACAACCCATCACCCCAGTCCAGGAGATGTACACAGATGCTTCGGACCTGGGCTGGGGAGCTGCTATGGGCAGGTAGAGGGTGCAAGGCACTTGGACAGATCCCTTCAAGTGGGAGCACATTAACATCAGGGAAATGAGAGCCATCATCCTTGCTCTGAGGGCCTTCCAACACATTCTGAAGTAAGGCCCCATGAAGTTGTTCACAGACAAAACTACAGTTCTCTGGTATGTGAACAAACAGGAGGGAACAAAATCTTACGTTCTATGCAGACTTGCACTCCAGGCCTGAATTGGCAGCCCAACATGGAGTCGCCCTGCAGGCTGTCTATATTCCTTCAGCTCAGAACACTCAGGCAGACACCTTGAGCAGGTCCATGTCACAATCCCACGAATGGATGCTACACAGGGATGTGTTCCTGGACATAGTCCACAAGCGGTGTACTCCACTGATCTATTTGCCTCCCCTCTGAACAGACAACTTCCACTCTTTTGTACCAGGAAACGCAGTCCCCTAGCGAGTGCAACAGATGCCTTCTGCATCTCATGGAATGGGATGTTTCTCTATGCATTCCTCACTTCCCACTCCTACAAAAAGTCGTGTTGAAAATTCAACAGGACAAACCAAAAATCTTGTTGGTGACCACCTTTTTGGCCAAGACAGCACTGGTTCCCCCGCCTTCTAAATTTAGCCAGGGGCAATCATCCCAAGTTACCTCACAGAGTGGACCTTCTCACACAGGACAAGGGATCTTTAATCCATCCCCACTTGGAGTCTCTGAACCTAACCCTATGGGTGGTGGAGTTTTGATCCCTTTTAGACACCTTTATACTGAGGACGTGCATAATGTCCTGCAGGAAGCCAGGAAACCCACCCAGTACTAGATCTTATTTGTCCAAATGGAAAAGATTCTCCATCTGGTGTCTTCAAAGACAGCTAGACCCATCTCAAGGAGAGGTCCCTTTAGTGCTGTTCTACCTGTGTGAATTGTTGCAAACAGGGCTGGCATATTCTTCTGTTAAGGCCCACCTAGATGCTATTTCGGCTTCTCTGCCTCTTGACCCTCTTCTTGTCTCCTGACTTACAGTAAAGTTATTCTTTAAGGGAGTACTGCACCTCAGGCCCCCCAGGAGGAGAGTTCCACCTCATGGGACCTGAACTAGGTTTTAGAGAAACTCACTGTTGCTCCTTTTGACCCAGCATCAAAATCCCTTATAAAATATTGCACTTGGAAGACTGCACTTTTGGTGACCCTGACATCAGCCAGGAGAGTGTCAGAGCTCCAGGCCTTCATGGCCATCCCACCTTTTCTAATCTTCCACAAGGATAGAGTGACCCTCAGGACCAACCTGTCCTTCCTGCCTAAGATGGAACCAATGTATTCACTTCCCCAACCCACCTTTTTTCTACATCCCCAGAGTGACAGAGAGTCTTTCATTTCCCTGATGTTCACAGACAACTAAGATTCTACCTGGACAAGACCAAGTCCCTTAGGAAATCAGAGCAGTTTGTCTCCTTTCACCCCAGAGCTCTGGGAAAAATGGTGACAAAACAGACTATTTCTGCCTGGAATTCCAGGGCCATCTCCTTTGGTTACACCTGCCATGGCAAACATCTAACCTCAAGAATTAAAGCCCACTCCACCAGAGCCATAGCCTCCTCTGGAGCCTTCTTCAAAGGACGGGACACTGCTTCCATTCTAGAGGCTGCTACCTGGACATCTGTACGTACCTTCACCAAACACTACAAGCTGGACCATATTTCCAGGTCTAGAGCAGGGTTTGCTAGGGCAATCCTGTGTGGGCTCTTGGAAAACAGTTCCATACCATCCTCCTCCTCTTCCCTTTCAACTTAGGCACTCACCCAAAAGTTTTGAATACTGCAGCATGGGAGTTAAAGGACATAGAA